>NC_088421.1:17796339-17898839 GCF_034236695.1 Oncorhynchus nerka | reverse complement strand
TGGGGAGAGCACCCAGAGAGAAGGAAGGAGAGAGAGATAGAGAGAGAGAGTGGGTAGAATGAGGGAGAATGAGAGAGAGAGACTTATCTCAGAGGAGAGAGTGGTAACTGGAGATGAGGAGCTTAGCAAGTCTCTGTTGAACCCTTGTTAAATGGAGAGGAAATAAATTGATGAATGGAAGAATAGATAGATAGATGGATGGAGGGATGAAAGGATTTGGTCTGTGGTGGCCTGTTTGTCTGTGGTGGCTGTATCTGTGGTGGCTGTGTCTGTGTCTAGGTTACATGAACATGAGAGAGAGAGAGAGAGAGTGTGTGTGGCCACCTCAATGCCACACGGTCTCTTTTACATGTTTTAGTTCACTAACAGGTACACACATGAAGAAGCCTCATTCAATAACAGGCTAAATGTTTTTGTGTGTCCTTGTGTCTGTCTGTGTGTGTGATCCTATGCATCTCTGTCTCTCAATTCAATTCAATTAAAGGGGCTTTATTGGCATGTGGAACATGTGTTAACATTGCCAAAGCAAGTGAGGTAGATAATATATAAAAGTGAAATAAACAATAAAAATGAACAGTAAACATTACACATACAGAAGTTTCAAAACAATAAAGACATTACAAATGTCATATTATATATATACAGTGTTGTAACAATGTACAAATGGTTAAAGTACACAAGGGAAAATAAATAAGCATAAATGTGGGTTGTATTTACAATGGTGTTTGTTCTTCACTGGTTGCCCTTTTCTTGTGGCAACAGGTCACAAATCTTGCTGCTGTGATGGCACACTGTGGAATTTCACCCAGTAGATATGGGAGTTTATCCAAATTGGGTTTGTTTTTGAATTCTTTGTTGATCTGTGTAATCTGAGGGAAATATGTGTCTCTAAAATGGTCATACATTGGGCAGGAGGTTAGGAAGTGCAGCTCAGTTTCCACCTCATTTTGTGGGCAGTGTGCACATAGCCTTTCTTCTCTTGAGAGCCAGGTCTGCCTACGGCGGCCTTTCTCAATAGCAAGGCTATGCTCACTGAGTCTGTACATAGTCAAAGCTGTCCTTAAGTTTGGGTCAGTCACAGTGGTCAGGTATTCTGCCATTGTGTACTTTCTGTTTAGGGCCAAATAGCATTCTAGTTTGCTCAGTTTATTTAGTTAATTATTTCCAATGTGTCAAGTAATTATCTTTTTGTTTTCTCATGATGTAGTTGGGTCTAATTGTGCTGCTGTCCTGGGGCTCTGTGGGGTGTGTTTGTGTTTGTGAACAGAGCCCCAGGACCAGCTTGCTTAGGGGACTCTTCTCCAGGTTCAACTCTCTGTAGGTGATGGCTTTGTTATGGAAGGTTTGGGAATCGCTTCCTTTTAGGTGGTTGTAGAATTTAACGTCTCTTTTCTGGATTTTGATAATTAGTGGGTATCGGTCTAATTCTGCTCTGCATGCATTATTTGGTGTTCTACGTTGTACACAGAGGATATTTTGGCAGAATTCTGCATGCAGATTCTCAATTTGGTGTTTGTCCCATTTTGTGAAATCTTGGTTGGTGAGCGGACCCCAGACCTCACAACCATAAAGGGCAATGGGCTCTATGACTGATTCAAGTATTTTTAGCCAGATCCTAATTGGTATGTTGAATTTTATGTTCCTTTTGATGGCATAGAATGCCCTTCTTGCCTTGTCTCTCTGATCGTTCACAGCTTTGTGGAAGTTACCTGTGGTGCTGATGTTTAGGCCAAGGTATGTATAGTTTTTTGTGTGCTCTAGGGCAATGGTGTCTAGATGGAATTTATATTAGTGGTCCTGGCGACTGGACCTTTTTTGGAACACCATTATTTTGGTCTTACTGAGATTTACTGTCAGGGCCCAGGTCTGGCAGAATCTGTGCAGAATATCTAGGTGCTGCTGTAGGCCCTCCTTGGTCTCTCTCTCTCTCTCTCTCTCTCTCTCTCTGTGGCACGGGGGCTCTCTGGCGGGCTGTGTTTGAAGTGGCTTCTTGAGAGCCTGTGGAGCGTGCTGAAGGTCAGGGGTTACAACAACTGTGCCTCCCCTACCCCCTCCTCTTCCCCAAACCCCCTCAGCCCCGCTTTCATGTCACACATAGCCACAGATCACTTCCAGATCCCCCCGACAGGATAAGGGGTAAAACACTATTGCTTTTTGCTGCCTGCTGTTCTGATGAGTTGAGATATGAGACCCCTTCATTTGTATGTGGCGTGTTGAAAAGTCACAACACATGTTTTTATGCCCTTAAAGCCCACACACACACACCGTCTGTCAACTGGCCATTGTGTCTCTGTCTTGGTATATTCCGTAAGTATGTGTGTATGGTGTATGGTCTTAGTAGGAATCTGGTCTACCACAGAGAAATCTGTCATTTGCTCAGCGATGTGTGAAATTGTAATGTTGTTTGCATTCACCTGTCTGGAGCTCAGATATTTCTGATAGTTTAAGTATCCCTCGCCCCTTTTCCTCCTGTCTATCTCACTCTCCCCTTTCCATCTCACTCTCCCCTTTCCTCCTGTCTATCTCACTCTCCCCTTTCCATCTCACTCTCCCCTTTCCTCCTGTCTATCTCACTCTCCCCTTTCCTTCCATCTATCTCACTCTCCCCTTTTCCTCCTGTCTATCTCACTCTCCCCTTTTCCTCCTGTCTATCTCACTCTCCCCTTTTCCTCCTGTCTATCTCACTCTCCCCTTTCCATCTCACTCTCCCCTTTCCATCTCACTCTCCCCTTTCCTCCTGTCTATCTCACTCTCCCCTTCCCATCTCACTCTCCCCTTTCCTCCTGTCTATCTCACTCTCCCCTTTTCCTCCTGTCTATCTCACTCTCCCTTTTCCTCCTGTCTATCTCACCTCCCCTTTTCCTCCTGTCTATCTCACTCCCCTTTTTCTCACTCTCCCCTTTTCCTCCTGTCTATCTCACTCTCCCCTTTCCTCCTCTATCTATCTCACTCTCCCCTTTTCCTCCTGTCTATCTCATCTCTCCCCTTTTCCTCCTGTCTATCTCACTCTCCCCTTTCCTCCTGTCTATCTCACTCTCCCCCTTTCATCTCATCTCTCCCTTTCCATCTCACTCTCCCCCTTTCCTCCTGTCTATCTCACTCTCCCCTTTTCCTCCTGTCTATCTCTCTCTCCTCCCTATTCTCCCCCTTTTCCTCCTGTCTATCTCACTCTCCTCTTTTCCTCTGTCTATCTCACTCTCCCCTTTTCCTCCTGTCTATCTCACTCTCCCCTTTCCATCTCACTCTCCCCTTTCCTCCTGTCTATCTCACTCTCCCTTTTCCTCCTGTCTATCTCACTCTCCCTTTTCCTCCTGTCATCTCTCTCTCTCCCTTTTCCTTTTCCTCCTGTCTCATCTCTCTCCCCTTTTCCTCCTGTCTATCTCACTCTCCCCTTTTCCTCCTGTCTATCTCACTCTCCCCTTTTCCTCCTGTCTATCTCACTCTCCCCTTTCCTCCTGTCTATCTCACTCTCCCCTTTTCCTCCTGTCTATCTCACTCTCCCTTCCTCTCTTTCATCTCACTCTCCCCTTTTCCTCCTGTCTATCTCACTCTCCCTTTTCCTCCTGTCTCTCCTCTTTTCCTCCTGTCTATCTCACTCTCCCCTTTTCCTCCCTGTCTATCTCACTCTCCCCTTTTCCTCCTGTCTATCTCACTCTCCCCTTTTCCTCCTGTCTATCTCACTCTCCCCTTTTCCTCCTGTCTATCTCACTCTCCCTTTTCCTCCTGTCTATCTCACTCTCCCCTTTTCCTCCTGTCTATCTCACTCTCCTCCCTTTTCCTCCTGTCTATCTCACTCTCCCCTTTTCTCCTGTCTATCTTTCCCCTTTTCCTCCTGTCTATCTCACTCTCCCCTTTTCCTCCTGTCTATCTCACTCTCCCCTTTTCCTCCTGTCTATCTCACTCTCCCCTTTTCCTCCTGTCTATCTCACTCTCCCCTTTTCCTCCTGTCTATCTCACTCTCCCCTTTTCCTCCTGTCTATCTCACTCTCCCCTTTCCTCCTGTCTATCTCACTCTCCCCTTTTCCTCCTGTCATCTCACTCTCCCCTTTCCTCCTGTCTATCTCACTCTCCCCTTTTCCTCCTCTCTTTATCTCACTCTCCCCTTTTCCTCCTGTCTATCTCACTCTCCCCTTTTCCTCCTTCCATCTCACTCTCTCCCCTTTTCCTCCTGTCTATCTCACTCTCCCTTTTCCTCCTGTCTATCTCACTCTCCCCTTTCCTCCTGTCTATCTCCTCTCCCCTTTCCTCCCCTTTCTATCTCACTCTCCCCTTTCCTCCTGTCTATCTCACTTTCCATCCCCTTTTCCTCCTGTCTATCTCACTCTCCCCTTTTTTCCTCCTGTCTATCTTTTCCTCCTCTCCCTCTTTCCTCCTGTCTATCTCACTCTCCCTTTTCCTCCTGTCTATCTCACTCTCCCCTTTCCTCCTGTCTATCTCACTCTCCCCTTTCCTCTGTCTATCTCACTCTCCCCTTTTCCTCTGTCTCCTGTCTATCTCACTCTCCCCTTTTCCTCCTGTCTATCTCACTCTCCCCTTCTCTATCTCTCCTCTTTTCCTCCTGTCTATCTCTCCCCTTTCCATCTCTCTCCCCTTTTCCTCCTGTCTATCTCACTCTCCCCTTTTCCTCCTGTCTATCTCACTCTCCCCTTTTCCTCCTGTCTATCTCACTCTCTCCTTTCTATCTCCCTTTCCTCCTGTCTATCTCACTCTCCCCTTTTCCTCCTGTCTATCTCACTCTCCCCTTTTCCTCCTGTCTATCTCACTCCCCTTTTCCTCCCATCTCACTCTCCCTTTTTCCTCCTGTCTCATCTCACTCTCCCTTTTTCCTCCTGTCTATCTCACTCTCCCTTTTTCCTCTGTCTATCTCACTCTCCCTTTTCCTCCTGTCTATCTCACTCTCCCCTTTTCCTCCTGTCTATCTCACTCTCCCTGTCTATCTCACTCTCCCCTTTTCCTCCTGTCTATCTCACTCTCCCTTTTCCTCCTGTCTATCTCACTCTCCCTTTTCCTCCTGTCTATCTCACTCTCCCTTTTCCTCCTGTCTATCTCACTCTCCCCTTTTCCTCCTGTCTATCTCACTCGCCCCCTTTCCTCCTGTCTATCTCACTCTCCCTTTTTCCTCCTGTCTATCTCACTCTCCCTTTTTCCTCCTGTCTATCTCACTCTATCCTTTTCCTCTGTCTATCTCCCCTTTTCCTCCTGTCTATCTCACTCTCCCCTTTTCCTCCTGTCTATCTCACTCTCCCCTTTTCCTCCTGTCTATCTCACTCTCCCCTTTTCCTCCTGTCTATCTCACTCTCCCCTTTTCCTCCTGTCTATCTCCTCTCTCTCCCTTTTCCTCCTGTCTATCTCTCCCCTTTTCCTCCTGTCATCTCACTCTCCCCTTTTTCCTCCTGTCTATCTCACTCTCCCCTTTCCTCCTCTATCTCACTCTCCCCTTTTCCTCCTGTCTATCTCTACTCTCTTTCCATCTCCTCTCCTTTTCCTCCTGTCTATCTCACTCTCCCCTTTTCCTCCTGTCTATCTCTCTCCCCCTCTCCTCCTTCTTTCCTCCTTTCTATCTCACTCTCCCCTTTTCCTCCTGTCTATCTCACCCCTTTCCTCCCCTCTTTTCCTCCTGTCTATCTACTCTCCCCTTTCCTCCTGTCTATCTCACTCTCCCCTTTCCTCCTGTCTATCTCACTCTCCCCTTTCCTCCTATCTCTGTCTCTCCCCTTTTCCTCCTGTCTATCTCATCTCTCCCTTTTTCCTCCTGTCTATCTCACTCTCCCCTTTTCCTCCTGTCTATCTCACTCTCCCCTATTTTCCCTGTCTATCTCCTCTCCCCTTTCCTCCTGTCTATCTCCTCCCTTTTCCCCCTATTTTCCTCCTGTCTATCTCCTGTCTCACTCTCCCCTTTTCCTCCTGTCTATCTCACTCTCCCCTTTTCCTCCTGTCTATCTCACTCTCCCCTTTTCCTCCTGTCTATCTCACTCTCCCCTTTTCCTCCTGTCTATCTCACTCTCCCCTTTTCCTCCTGTCTATCTCACTCTCCCCTTTCCATCTCACTCTCCCCTTTTCCTCCTGTCTATCTCACTCTCCCCTTTTCCTCCTGTCTATCTCACTCTCCCCTTTCCTCCTGTCTATCTCACTCTCCCTTTTTCCTCCTGTCTATCTCACTCTCCCCTTTCCTCCTGTCTATCTCACTCTCCCCTTTTTCCTGTCTATCTCACTCTCCCTTTTCCTCCTGTCTATCTCACTCTCCCCCCTCCTGTCTATCTCACTCTCCCCTTTCTCCTGTCTATCACTCTCCCCTTTTCCTCCTGTCTATCTCACTCTCCCCTTTTCCTCCTGTCTATCTCACTCTCCTTCTTTCATCTCCTCTCCCCTTTCTCCTGTCTATCTCACTCTCCCCTTTTCCTCCTTCCATCTATCTCACTCTCCCCTTTTCCTCCTGTCTATCTCATCTCCTCTCCCTTTTCCTCCTGTCTATCTCACTCTCCCCTTTCCTCCTGTCTATCTCACTCTCCCCTTTTCCTCCTGTCTATCTCACTCTCCCCTTTCCCCCTTTTCCTCCTGTCTATCTCACTCTCCCCTTTTCCTCCTGTCTATCTCACTCTCCCTTTTCCTCCTGTCTATCTATCTCACTCTCCCCTTTTCCTCCTGTCTATCTCACTCTCCCCTTTCCTCCTGTCTATCTCACTCTCCCTTTTTCCTCCTGTCTATCTCACTCTCCCCTTTCCATCTCACTCTCCCCTTTCCTCCTGTCTATCTCACTCTCCCCTTTCCTCCTGTCTATCTCACTCTCCCCTTTCCTCCTGTCTATCTCACTCTCCCCTTTTCCTCCTGTCTATCTCACTCTCCCCTTTTCCTCCTGTCTATCTCACTCTCCCTTTTCCTCCTGTCTATCTCACTCTCCCTTTTCCTCCTGTCTATCTCACTCTCCCCTTTTCCTCCTGTCTATCTCACTCTCCCCCATTTCCTCCTGTCTATCTCACTCTCCCTTTTTCCTCCTGTCTATCTCCTCTCCCCTTTTCCCTCCTGTCTATCTCACTCCTCCTGTCTATCCTTTTCCTCCCTATCTCACTCTCCCCTTTTCCTCCTGTCTATCTCACTCTCCCTTTCCATCTCACTCTCCCCTTTCCTCCTGTCTATCTCACTCTCTTTCCCCTCTATCTCCTCTCCCCCTTTCCTCCTGTCTATCTCACTCTCCCCTTTTTCCTCCTGTCTATCTCACTCTCCCCTTTCCTCCTGTCTATCTCACTCTCCCCTTTTCCTCCTGTCTATCTCACTCTCCCCTTTTCCTCCTGTCTATCTCACTCTCCCCTTTTCCTCCTGTCTATCTCACTCTCCCCTTTCCATCTCACTCTCCCCTTTCCTCCTGTCTATCTCACTCTCCCCTTTCCTCCTGTCTATCTCACTCTCCCCTTTTCCTCCTGTCTATCTCACTCTCCCCTTTTCCTCCTGTCTATCTCACTCTCCCCTTTTCCTCCTGTCTATCTCACTCTCCCCTTTTCCTCCTGTCTATCTCACTCTCCCTTTTCCTCCTGTCTATCTCACTCTCCCCTTTTCCTCCTGTCTATCTCACTCTCCCTTTTCCTCCTGTCTATCTATCTCACTCTCCCCTTTTCCTCCTGTCTATCTCACTCTCCCCTTTTTCCTCCTGTCTATCTCACTCTCCCCTTTTCCTCCTGTCTATCTCACTCTCCCTTTTCCTCCTGTCTATCTCACTCTCCCCTCCTCCTGTCTTTCCTCCTGTCCATCTCATCTCTCTCCCCTTTCTCCTGTCTATCTCACTCTCCCCTTTCCTCCTGTCTATCTCACTCTCCTTTTCCTCCTGTCTATCTCACTCTCCCCTTTTCCTCCTGTCTATCTCACTCTCTCCCTATCTGACTCTCCTTTTCCTCCTGTCTATCTCACTCTCCCCCTTTTCCTCCTGTCTATCTCACTCTCCCCTTTTCCTCCTGTCTATCTCACTCTCCCCTTTTCCTCCTGTCTATCTCACTCTCCCTTTTCCTCCTGTCTATCTCACTCTCCCCTTTTTCCTCCTGTCTATCTCACTCTCCCCTTTTCCTCCTGTCTATCTCACTCTCCCTCCTCCTGTCTATCTCACTCTCCCCTTTTCCTCCTGTCTATCTCACTCTCCCTTTTCCTCCTGTCTATCTCACTCTCCCCTCTCCCCTTTTCCTCCTGTCTATCTCACTCTCCCTTTCTTTTCCTCCTGTCTATCTCACTCTCCCCTTTTCCTCCTGTCTATCTCATCTCTACTCTCCCCCCCCTCTATTCCTCCTTTTCCTCCTGTCTCTCACTCTCCCCTTTTCCTCCTGTCTATCTCACTCTCCCCTTTTCCTCCTGTCTATCTCACTCTCCCCTTTTCCTCCTGTCTATCTCACTCTCCCCTTTTCCTCCTGTCTATCTCACTCTCCCCCTCACTCTCCCCTTTCCTCCTGTCTATCTCACTCCTCCCATCTCACTTCCTTTCCTCCTGTCTATCTCACTCTCCCCTTTTCCTCCTGTCTATCTCACTCTCCCCTTTTCCTCCTGTCTATCTCACTCTCCCCTTTTCCTCCTGTCTATCTCACTCTCCCTTTTTCCCATCTCACTCTCCCCCTTTTCCATCTCCTGTCTATCTCATCTCTCCCCTTTCTCCATCTTTCCTTTTCCTCCTGTCTATCTCACTCTCCCTTTTCCTCCTGTCTATCTCACTCTCCCCTTTTCCTCCTGTCTATCTCACTCCCCTTTTCCTCCTTTCCTTTTCTCCTGTCTATCTCATCTCATCTCTCTTTCCTCCTGTCTATCTCACTCCCCTTTTCCTCCTGTCTATCTCATCTCTCTCCCCTTTTCCTCCTGTCTATCTCACTCTCCCCTTTTCCTCCTGTCTATCTCACTCTCCCCTTTTCCTCCTGTCTCATCTATCTCTCTCCCTTTTCCTCCTGTCTATCTCACTCTCCCTTTTCCTCCTGTCTATCTCACTCTCCCCTTTCCTCCTGTCTATCTCACTCTCCCCTTTTCCTCCTGTCTATCTCACTCTCCCCTTTCCTCCCTATCTCACTCTCCCCTCTGTCTATCTCACTCTCCCCTCCCCTTTTCCTCCTGTCTATCTCACTCTCCCCTTTTCCTCCTCTATCTCTCCCCTTTCCTCCTGTCTATCTCACTCTCCCCTTTCCTCCTGTCTATCTCACTCTCCCCTTTTCCTCCTGTCTATCTCACTCTCCCCTTTTCCTCCTGTCTATCTCACTCTCCCCTTTTCCTCCTGTCTATCTCACTCTCCCCTTTCCTCCTGTCTATCTCACTCTCCCCTTTTCCTCCTGTCTATCTCACTCTCCCCTTTTCCTCCTGTCTATCTCACTCTCCCCTTTTCCTCCTGTCTATCTCACTCTCCCCTTTTCCTCCTGTCTATCTCACTCTCCCCTTTTCCTCCTGTCTATCTCACTCTCCCCTTTTCCTCCTGTCTATCTCACTCCCCTTTTCCTCCTGTCTATCTCACTCTCCCCTTTTCCTCCTGTCTATCTCACTCTCCCCTTTTCCTCCTGTCTATCTCACTCTCCCCTTTCCTCCTGTCTATCTCACTCTCCCCTTTTCCTCCTGTCTATCTCACTCTCCCCTTTCCATCTCACTCTCCCCTTTCCTCCTGTCTATCTCACTCTCCCCTTTTCCTCCTGTCTATCTCACTCTCCCCTTTTCCTCCTGTCTATCTCACTCTCCCCTTTTCCTCCTGTCTATCTCACTCTCCCTTTTCCTCCTGTCTATCTCACTCTCCCCCTTTTCCTCCTGTCTATCTCACTCTCCTCCCCTTTTTCCTCCTGTCTATCTCACTCTCCCCTTTTCCTCCTGTCTATCTCACTCTCCCTTTTCCTCCTGTCTATCTCCTGTCTATCACTCTCCCCTTTTCCTCCTGTCTATCTCACTCTCCCTTTTCCTCCTGTCTATCTCTCTCCCCTTTCCTCCTGTCTATCTCACTCTCCCTTTTCCTCCTGTCTATCTCACTCTCCCACTCTCCTTTTCCTCCTGTCTATCTCACTCTCCCCTTTTTCCTCTATCTGTCTATCTCTCTCCCCTTTTCCTCCTCCTATCTACTCTCCCCTTTTCCTCCCTATCTTTTCCTTTCCTGTCTATCTCACTCTCCCCCTTTCCTCCTGTCTATCTCACTCTCCTTTCCTCTCCCCTCCCCTTTCCTCCTGTCTATCTCACTCTCCCCTTTTCCTCCTGTCTATCTCACTCCCTTTTCCTCCTGTCTTCCTCCTTTCCTCCTATCTCACTCTCCCCTTTTCCTCCTGTCTATCTCACTCTCCCCTTTTCCTCCTGTCTATCTCACTCCCCTTTTCCTCCTGTCTATCTCACTCTCCCCTTTTCCTCCTGTCTATCTCACTCTCCCCCTTTTTCCTCCTGTCTATCTCACTCTCCCCTTTTCCTCCTGTCTATCTCACTCTCCCCTTTTCCTCCTGTCTATCTCACTCTCCCTTTTCCTCCTGTCTATCTCACTCTCCCCTTTTCCTCCTGTCTATCTCACTCTCTCCCTTTTCCTCCTGTCTATCTCACTCTCCCCTTTTCCTCCTGTCTATCTCACTCTCCCCTTTTCCTCCTGTCTATCTCACTCTCCCCTCCCTTTCTCTCCTGTCTATCTCACTCCCCTTTCCTCCTGTCTATCTCACTCTCCCCTTTTCCTCCTGTCTATCTCACTCTCCCCTTTTCCTCCTGTCTATCTCACTCTCCTGTTTCCTCCTGTCTATCTCTATCTCACTCTCCCCTTTTCCTCCTGTCTATCTCACTCTCCCTTTTCCTCCTGTCTATCTCACTCTCCCCCTTCCTCCTGTCTATCTCACTCTCCCTTTTCCTCCTGTCTATCTCACTCTCCCCTCCTGTCTATTTCCTCCTGTCTATCTCACTCTCCTTTTCCTCCTGTCTATCTCACTCTCCCCTTTTCCTCCTGTCTATCTCACTCTCCCTCTTTTTCCTCCTGTCTATCTCACTCTCCCCTTTTCCTCCTGTCTATCTCACTCTCCCCTTTTCCTCCTGTCTATCTCACTCTCCCCTTTTCCTCCTGTCTATCTCACTCTCCCCTTTTCCTCCTGTCTATCTCACTCTCCCCTTTTCCTCCTGTCTATCTCACTCTCCCCTTTCCTCCTGTCTATCTCACTCTCCCCCTTTTCCTCCTGTCTATCTCATTTTCCTTTTCCTCCTGTCTATCTCCCCCTTTCCTCCTGTCTATCTCACTCTCCCCTTTTCCTCCTGTCTATCTCACTCTCTCCCTTTTCCTCCTGTCTATCTCACTCTCCCTCTCCTGTCTATCTTTCCTTTTCCTGTCTATCTCACTCTCCCCTTTTCCTCCTGTCTATCTCACTCTCCCCTTTTCCTCCTGTCTATCTCACTCTCCCCCTTTTCCTCCTGTCTATCTCACTCTCCTTTTCCCTGTCTATCTCACTCTCCTCCCTTTCCTCCTGTCTATCTCACTCTCCCCTTTTCCTCCTGTCTATCTCACTCTCCCCTTTTCCTCCTGTCTATCTCACTCTCTCCACTCTTTTTTTCCTCCATCTATCTCACTCTCCCCTTTCCTCCTGTCTATCTCACTCTCCCTTTCCTCCTCCTGTCTATCTCACTCTCCCTTTTCCTCCTGTCTATCTCACTCTCCCCTTTTCCTCCTGTCTCTCACTCTCCCTTTTCCTCCTGTCTATCTCACTCTCCCCTTTCCTCCTGTCTATCTCACTCTATCCCTTTCCTCCTGTCTATCTCACTCTCCCCTTTCCTCCTGTCTATCTCACTCTCCCCTTTTCCTCCTGTCTATCTCACTCTCCCTTTTCCTCCTGTCTATCTCATCTCTCTCTCCCCTTTTCCTCCTGTCTATCTCACTCTCCCCCTTTTTCCTCCTGTCTATCTCACTCTCCCCCTTTTCCTCCTGTCTATCTCACTCTCCCCTTTTCCTCCTGTCTATATCTCTACTCTCCCCTTTTCCTCCTGTCTATCTCACTCTCCCCTTTTCCTCCTGTCTATCTCACTCTCCCCTTTTCCTCCTGTCTATCTATCTCACTCTCCCCTTTTTCCTCCTGTCTATCTCCCCTTTTCCTCCTGTCTATCTCCCCTTTTCCTATCTATCTCACTCTCCTTTTCTCCTGTCTATCTCTCCCCTTTTCCTCCTGTCTATCTCACTCTCCCCCTTTCCTCCTGTCTATCTCACTATCCCCATTTCCTCCTGTCTATCTCACTCTCCCCTTTTCCTCCTGTCTATCTCACTCTCCCCTTTTCCTCCTGTCTATCTCACTCTCCCCTTTTCCTCCTGTCTATCTCACTCTCCCTTTTCCTCCTGTCTATCTCACTCTCCTCCCCTTTCCTCCTGTCTATCTCACTCTCCCCTTTTCCTCCTGTCTATCTCACTCTCCCCTTTTCCTCCTGTCTATCTCACTCTCCCCTTTTCCTCCTGTCTATCTCACTCTCCCCTTTTCCTCCTGTCTATCTCACTCTCCCTTTTCCTCCTGTCTATCTCACTCTCCCCTTTTCCTCCTGTCTATCTCACTCTCCCCCCTGTTTCCCTTTCCCTGTCTATCTCTCTCTCACTCTCCCCTTTTCCTCCTGTCTATCTCACTCTCCCTTTTCCTCCTCTATCTCCTGTCTTCCACTCTCCCCTTTTCCTCCTGTCTATCTCACTCTCCCCTTTTCCTCCTGTCTATCTCACTCTCCCCTTTTCCTCCTGTCTATCTCACTCTCCCCTTTTCCTCCTGTCTATCCCTTTCCTCCTGTCTATCTCACTCTCCCTTTTCCTCCTGTCTATCTCACTCTCCCCTTTCCTCCTGTCTATCTCACTCTCCCCTTTCCTCCTGTCTATCTCACTCTCCCCTTTTCCTCCTGTCTATCTCACTCTCCCCTTTTCCTCCTGTCTATCTCCATCTCACTCTCCCCTTTTCCTCCTGTCTATCTCACTCTCCCCTTTTCCTCCTGTCTATCTCACTCTCCCCTTTTCCTCCTGTCTATCTCACTCTCCCCTTTTCCTCCTGTCTATCTCACTCTCCCCTTTTCCTCCTGTCTATCTCACTCTCCCTTTTTCCTCCTGTCTATCTCACTCTCCCCCTTTTCCTCCTGTCTATCTCACTCTCCCCTTTTCCTCCTGTCTATCTCACTCTCCCTTTTCCTCCTGTCTATCTCACTCTCCCCTTTCCATCTCACTCTCCCCTTTCCTCCTGTCTATCTCACTCTCCCTTTTCCTCCTGTCTATCTCACTCTCCCCTTTTCCTCCTGTCTATCTCACTCTCCCCCTTTCCTCCTGTCTATCTCACTCTCCCCTTTTCCTCCTGTCTATCTCACTCTCCCCTTTTCCTCCTGTCCTATCTCATCTCTCCCCTTTTCCTCCTGTCTATCTCATCTTTCCTCCTGTCTATCTCTCTCCCCTTTTCCTCCTGTCTATCTCACTCTCCCCTTTTCCTCCTGTCTATCTCACTCTCCCCTTTTCCTCCTGTCTATCTCACTCTCCCCTTTTCCTCCTGTCTATCTCACTCTCCCCCTTTTTTTTCCTCCTTTCCTCTGTCTATCTCACTCTCCCCATCTTTCCTCCTGTCTATCTCACTCCCCCTCCTCTCCCCTTTCCTGTCTATCTCACTCTCCCCCTTTCCTCCTGTCTATCTCACTCTCCCTTTTCCTCCTGTCTATCTCACTCTCCCTTTTCCTCCTGTCTATCTCATCTCCCACTCTATCTCCCTTTCCTCCTGTCTATCTCACTCTCCCCTCCCCTCTTTCCTCCTGTCTATCTCTCTCCCTCTTCCTCTCCCCTTTCCTCCTGTCTATCTCACTCTCCCCCTTTTCCTCCTGTCTATCTCACTCTCCCTTTTCCTCCTGTCTATCTCACTCTCCCCTTTTTCCTCCTGTCTATCTCACTCTCCCCTTTTCCTCCTGTCTATCTCACTCTCCCTTTTCCTCCTGTCTATCTCACTCTCCCTTTTCCTCCTGTCTATCTCACTCTCCCCTTTTCCTCCTGTCTATCTCACTCTCCTTTTTCCTCCTGTCTATCTCACTCTTTCCCTGTCTATCTCACTTTCCTCCTGTCTATCTCACTCTCCCCTTTTCCTCCTGTCTATCTCACTCTCCCCCTTTCCTCCTGTCTATCTCACTCTCCCCTTTTCCTCCTGTCTATCTCACTCTCCCCTTTTCCTCCTGTCTATCTCACTCTCCCCTTTTCCTCCTGTCTATCTCACTCTCCCCTTTTCCTCCTGTCTATCTCACTCTCCCATTTCCTTTCCTCCTGTCCTGTCTATCTCACTCTCCCTTTTTCCTCCTGTCTATCTCACTCTCCCCTTTCCTCCTGTCTATCTCACTCTCCCCTTTTCCTCCTGTCTATCTCACTCTCCCTTTTTCCTCCTGTCTATCTCACTCTCCCCTTTTCCTCCTGTCTATCTCACTCTCCCCTTTTCCTCCTGTCTATCTCACTCTCCCCTTTTCCTCCTGTCTATCTCACTCTCCCCTTTCCATCTCACTCTCCCCTTTTCCTCCTGTCTATCTCACTCTCCCCTTTTCCTCCTGTCTATCTCACTCTCCCCTTTTCCTCCTGTCTATCTCACTCTCCCCCTTTTCCTCCTGTCTATCTCACTCTCCCCTTTCCTCCTGTCTATCTTTTCACTCTCTCCCTCCCCTTTCCTCCTGTCTATCTCACTCTCCCCTTTTCCTCCTGTCTTCTGTCATCTCTCCCCCTTTCCTCCTATCTATCTCACTCTCCCCTTTTCCTCCTGTCTATCTCACTCTCCCTTTTCCTCCTGTCTATCTCACTCTCCCCTTTTCCTCCTGTCTATCTCACTCTCCCCTTTCCTCCTGTCTATCTCACTCTCCCCTTTTCCTCCTGTCTATCTCACTCTCCCCTTTTCCTCCTGTCTATCTCACTCTCCCCTTTTCCTCCTGTCTATCTCACTCTCTCCTGTCTATCTTTCCTCCTGTCTATCTCACTCTCACTCCCCTTTTCCTCCTGTCTATCTCACTCTCCCCTTTTCCTCCTGTCTATCTCACTCTCCCCTTTTCCTCCTGTCTATCTCACTCTCCCCTTTTCCTCCTGTCTATCTCACTCTCCCCTTTTCCTCCTGTCTATCTCACTCTCCCCTTTCCTCCTGTCTATCTCACTCTCCCCTTTCCTCCTGTCTATCTCACTCTCCCCTGTCTTTCCTCCTGTCTATCTCTCCTTTTCTCCCCTTTTCCTCCTGTCTATCTCATCTCCCCTTTTCCTCCTGTCTATCTCACCCTTTCCTCCTGTCTATCTCACTATCCCCATTTCCTCCTGTCTATCTCACTCTCCCCTTTTCCTCCTGTCTATCTCACTCTCCCCTTTTCCTCCTGTCTATCTCACTCTCCCCTTTTCTCCTGTCTATCTCCTATCCACTTTCCTCCTGTCTATCTCACTCTCCCCTTTTCCTCCTGTCTATCTCACTCTCCCCTTTTCCTCCTGTCTATCTCACTCTCCCCTTTTCCTCCTGTCTATCTCACTCTCCCCTGTCTTTCCTCCTGTCTATCTCACTCTCCCCTTTTCCTCCTGTCTATCTCACTCTCCCCTTTTCCTCCTGTCTATCTCACTCTCCCTTTTCCTCCTGTCTATCTCACTCTCCCCTTTTCCTCCTGTCTATCTCACTCTCCCCTTTCCTCCTGTCTATCTCACTCTCCCCTTTCCTCCTGTCTATCTCACTCTCTTTCCTCCTGTCTCTCCCCTTTTCCTCCTATCTCACTCTCCCCTTTCCTCCTGTCTATCTCACTCTCCCCTTTTCCTCCTGTCTATCTCACTCTCCCCTTTTCCTCCTGTCTATCTCACTCTCCCCTTTCCTCCTGTCTATCTCACTCTCCCCTTTCCTCCTGTCTATCTCACTCTCCCCTTTCCTCCTGTCTATCTCATCTCCTGTCTATCTCCCCTTTTCCTCCTGTCTATCTCACTCTCCCCTTTTCCTCCTGTCTATCTCACTCTCCCCCTTTTCCTCCTGTCTATCTCACTCTCCCCTTTTCCTCCTGTCTATCTCACTCTCCCCTTTTCCTCCTGTCTATCTCACTCTCCCCTTTTCCTCCTGTCTATCTCACTCTCCCTTTTCCTCCTGTCTATCTCACTCTCCCTTTTTCCTCCTGTCTATCTCACTCTCCTTTTTCCTCCTGTCTATCTCACTCTCCCCTTTTCCTCCTGTCTATCTCACTCTCCCCTTTCCATCTCACTCTCCCCTTTTCCTCCTGTCTATCTCACTCTCCCCTTTTCCTCCTGTCTATCTCACTCTCCCTCCTTTTCCTCCTGTCTATCTCACTCTCCCTTTTTCCTCCTGTCTATCACACTCTCCCCCTTCCTCCTGTCTATCTCACTCTCCCCTTTTCCTCCTGTCTATCTCACTCTCCCCCTTTTCCTCCTGTCTATCTCTCCCCTTTCCTCCTGTCTATCTTCCTCCTGTCTATCTCACTCTCCCCTTTTCCTCCTGTCTATCTCACTCTCCCCTTTTCCTCCTGTCTATCTCACTCTCCCCTTTTCCTCCTGTCTATCTCACTCTCCCCTTTTCCTCTGTCTACTCTCTCCCTTTTCCTCCTGTCTATCTCACTCTCCCCCTTTTCCTCCTGTCTATCTCACTCTCCCCTTTTCCTCCTGTCTATCTCACTCTCCCCTTTTCCTCCTGTCTATCTCACTCTCCCCTTTTCCTCCTGTCTATCTCACTCTCCCCTTTTCCTCCTGTCTATCTCACTCTCCCCTTTTCCTCCTGTCTATCTCACTCTCCCCCTTTCCTCCTGTCTATCTCACTCACTCCCCTTTTCCTCCTGTCTATCTCACTCTCCCTTTTCTCCTCTCACTCTCTATCTCTTCCCTTTTCCTCCTGTCTATCTCACTCTCCCTTTTCCTCCTGTCTATCTCACTCTCCCCTTTCCTCCTGTCTATCTCACTCTCCTTTCCTCCTGTCTATCTCACTCTCCCCTTTCCTCCTGTCTATCTCACTCCCCTTTTCCTCCTGTCTATCTCACTCTCCCCTTTTCCTCCTGTCTATCTCACTCTCCCCTTTTCCTCCTGTCTATCTCACTCTCCCCTTTTCCTCCTGTCTATCTCACTCTCCCCTTTTCCTCCTGTCTATCTCACTCTCCCCCTTTCCTCCTGTCTATCTCACTCTCCCCTTTTCCTCCTGTCTATCTCACTCTCCCCTTTTTCCTCCTGTCTATCTCACTCTCCCTTTTTCCTCCTGTCTATCTCACTCTCCCCTTTTCCTCCTGTCTATCTCACTCTCCCCTTTCCTCCTGTCTATCTCACTCTCCCCTTTTCCTCCTGTCTATCTCACTCTCCCTTTTCCTCCTGTCTATCTCACTCTCCCCTTTCCTCCTGTCTATCTCACTCTCCCTTTTTCCTCCTGTCTATCTCACTCTCCCCTTTTCCTCCTGTCTATCTCACTCTCCCCTTTTCCTCCTGTCTATCTCACTCTCCCCTTTTCCTCCTGTCTATCTCACTCTCCCCACTTTCCTCCTGTCTATCTCACTCTCCCCTTTTCCTCCTGTCTATCTCTCACTCTCCTCCCCTATCTTTCCTTTCCTCCTATCTCACTCTCCCCTTTTCCTCCTGTCTATCTCACTCTCCCCTTTCCTCCTGTCTATCTCACTCCTCCTGTCTATCTCACTCTCCCCCTTTTCCTCCTGTCTATCTCACTCTCCCCTTTTCCTCCTGTCTATCTCACTCTCCCCTTTTTTCCATCCTCCCCTTTCCTCCTGTCTATCTCACTCTCCCCTTTTCCTCCTGTCTATCTCACTCTCCCCTTTTCCTCCTGTCTATCTCACTCTCCCCTTTTCCTCCTGTCTATCTCACTCTCCCCTTTTCCTCCTGTCTATCTCACTCTCCCCTTTTCCTCCTGTCTATCTCACTCTCCCCTTTTCCTCCTGTCTATCTCACTCTCCCCTTTTCCTCCTTCCTCCTGTCTATCTCACTCTCCCTTTTCCTCCTGTCTATCTCACTCTCCCCTTTTCCTCCTGTCTATCTCACTCTCCCCTTTTCCTCCTGTCTATCTCACTCTCCCCCTTTTCCTCCTGTCTATCTCACTCTCCCCCCCTTTTCCTCCTGTCTATCTCACTCTCCCTTTTCCTCCTGTCTATCTCACTCTCCCCTTTTCCTCCTGTCTATCTCACTCTCCCTTTTCCTCCTGTCTATCTCACTCTCCCCCTTTCCTCCTGTCTATCTCACTCTCCCCTTTCCTCCTGTCTATCTCACTCTCCCTTTTCCTCCTGTCTATCTCACTCTCCCCTTTCCTCCTCCTGTCTATCTCACTCTCCCCTTTTCCTCCTGTCTATCTCACTCTCCCTTTTCCTCCTGTCTATCTCACTCTCCCCTTTTCCTCCTGTCTATCTCACTCTCCCCTGTTCCTCCTGTCTATCTCACTCTCCCTTTTTCCTCCTGTCTATCTCACTCTCCCCTTTTCCTCCTGTCTATCACACTCTCCCCCTTCCTCCTGTCTATCTCACTCTCCCCTTTTCCTCCTGTCTATCTCACTCTCCCCTTTTCCTCCTGTCTATCTCACTCTCCCTTTTCCTCCTGTCTATCTCACTCTCCCCTTTTCCTCCTGTCTATCTCCTCTCCCCTTTCCTCCTGTCTATCTCACTCTCCCCTTTCCTCCTGTCTATCTCACTCTCTCCTGTCTATCTCACTCTCCCCTTTTCCTCCTGTCTATCTCACTCTCCCCTTTTCCTCCTGTCTATCTCACTCTCCCTTTTCCTCCTGTCTATCTCACTCTCCCCTTTTCCTCCTGTCTATCTCACTCTCCCCTTTTCCTCCTGTCTATCTCACTCTCCCCTTTTCCTCCTGTCTATCTCACTCCCTTTTCCTCCTGTCTATCTCACTCTCCTTTTCCTCCTGTCTATCACTCTCCCTTTTTCCTCTGTCATCTCTCCCCTTTCCTCCTGTCTATCTCACTCTCCCTTTTCCTCCTGTCTATCTCCACTCTCCCCTTTTCCTCCTGTCTATCTCACTCTCCCCTTTCCTCCTGTCTATCTCACTCTCCCCTTTTCCTCCTGTCTATCTCACTCTCCCCTTTTCCTCCTGTCTATCTCACTCTCCCCTTTTCCTCCTGTCTATCTCACTCTCCCCTTTCCTCCTGTCTATCTCACTCCCCTTTTCCTCCTGTCTATCTCACTCTCCCCTTTTCCTCCTGTCTATCTCACTCTCCCCTTTTCCTCCTGTCTATCTCACTCTCCCCTTTCCTCCTGTCTATCTCACTCTCCCCTTTTCCTCCTGTCTATCTCACTCTCCCCTTTCCTCCTGTCTATCTCACTCTCCCCTTTTCCTCCTGTCTATCTCACTCTCCCCTTTTCCTCCTGTCTATCTCACTCTCCCCCTTTTCCTCCTGTCTATCTCACTCTCCCCTTTCCTCCTGTCTATCTCACTCTCCCTTTCCTCCTCCTGTCTATCTCCTCCCCCTTTCCTCCTGTCTATCTCACTCTCCCCTTTCCTCCTGTCTATCTCACTCTCCCCTTTTCCTCCTGTCTATCTCACTCTCCCCTTTTCCTCCTGTCTATCTCACTCCCCCCCTTTCCTCCTGTCTATCTCACTCTCCCCTTTCCTCCTGTCTATCTCACTCTCCCCTTTTCCTCCTGTCTATCTCACTCTCCCCTTTTCCTCCTGTCTATCTCACTCTCCCCTTTTCCTCCTGTCTATCTCACTCTCCCCTTTCCTCCTGTCTATCTCACTCTCCCCCTTTCCTCCCTATCTTTCCCCTTTCCTGTCTATCTCACTCTCCCCCCCCTTTCCTCCTGTCTATCTCACTCTCCCCTTTCCTCCTGTCTATCTCACTCTCCCCTTTTCCTCCTGTCTATCTCACTCTCCCCTTTTCCTCCTGTCTATCTCACTCTCCCCTTTTCCTCCTGTCTATCTCACTCTCCCCTTTTCCTCCTGTCTATCTCACTCTCCCCTTTTCCTCCTGTCTATCTCACTCTCCCCTTTTCCTCTATCTATCTCTTTCCTCCTCTCACCCCCTTTTCCTCCTGTCTATCTCACTCTCCCCTTTTCCTCCTGTCTATCTCACTCTCCCTTTTCCTCCTGTCTATCTCACTCTCCCCTTTTCCTCCTGTCTATCTCACTCTCCCCTTTTCCTCCTGTCTATCTCACTCTCCCTTTTCCTTTTCCTCCTGTCTATCTCCTCTCCCCTTTTCCTCCTGTCTATCTCACTCTCCCCTTTTCCTCCTGTCTATCTCACTCCTCCCTGTTTTCCTCCTGTCTATCTCACTCTCCCCTTTTCCTCCTGTCTATCTCACTCTCCCCTTTTCCTCCTGTCTATCTCACTCTCCCCTTTTCCTCCTGTCTATCTCACTCTCCCCTTTTCCTCCTGTCTATCTCACTCTCCCCTTTTCCTCCTGTCTATCTCACTCTCCCCTTTCCATCTCACTCTCCCCTTTCCTCCTGTCTATCTCACTCTCCCTTTTCCTCCTGTCTATCTCACTCTCCCCTTTTCCTCCTGTCTATCTCACTCTCCCCTTTCCTCCTGTCTATCTCACTCTCCCCTTTTCCTCCTGTCTATCTCACTCTCCCTTTTCCTCCTGTCTATCTCACTCTCCCCTTTCCTCCTGTCTATCTCACTCTCCCCCTTTCCTCCTGTCTATCTCACTCTCCCCTTTTCCTCCTGTCTATCTACTCTCTCACTCTCCCCTTTTCCTCCTGTCTATCTCACTCTCCCCTTTTCCTCCTGTCTATCTCACTCTCCCCTTTCCATCTCACTCTCCCCTTTCCTCCTGTCTATCTCACTCTCCCCTTTTCCTCCTGTCTATCTCACTCTCCCCTTTTCCTCCTGTCTATCTCACTCTCCCCCTTTTCCTCCTGTCTATCTCACTCTCCCCTTTTCCTCCTGTCTATCTCACTCTCCCCTTTTCCTCCTGTCTATCTCACTCTCCCCCCTTTCCTCCTGTCTATCTCACTCTCCCCTTTTCCTCCTGTCTATCTCACTCTCCCCTCCTCCTGTCTATTCCTCCTTTTCTATCTCACTCTCCCCTTTTCCTCCTGTCTATCTCACTCTCCCCTTTCCTCCTGTCTATCTCACTCTCCCCTTTTCCTCCTGTCTATCTCACTCTCCCCTTTCCTCCTGTCTCACTCTCCCCTTTTCCTCCTGTCTATCTCACTCTCCCTTTTCCTCCTGTCTATCTCACTCTCCCTTTTCCTCCTGTCTATCTCACTCTCCCTTTTCCTCCTGTCTATCTCTCTCTCCCTTTTCCTCCTGTCTATCTCACTCTCCCCCTTTCCTCCTGTCTATCTCACTCTCCCCCTTTTCCTCCTGTCTATCTCACTCTCCCCTTTTCCTCCTGTCTATCTCACTCTCCCCTTTTCCTCCTGTCTATCTCAC
Source organism: Oncorhynchus nerka (assembly GCF_034236695.1). Taxonomy (NCBI): domain Eukaryota; kingdom Metazoa; phylum Chordata; class Actinopteri; order Salmoniformes; family Salmonidae; genus Oncorhynchus; species Oncorhynchus nerka. Next base: position 17,877,576 of record NC_088421.1, on the reverse strand, counting down.
TCTCCCCTTTTCCTCCTGTCTATCTCACTCTCCCCTTTTCCTCCTGTCTATCTCACTCTCCCCTTTTCCTCCTGTCTATCTCACTCTCCCCTTTTCCTCCTGTCTATCTCACTCTCCCCTTTCCTCCTGTCTATCTCACTCTCCCCTTTCCTCCTGTCTATCTTTCCTCCTGTCTCTCCCCCTTTTCCTCCTGTCTATCTCACTCTCCCTTTTCCTCCTGTCTATCTCACTCTCCCCTTTCCTCCTGTCTATCTCACTCTCTCCCCTTTTCCTCCTGTCTATCTTCTCCCCTTTCCTCCTGTCTATCTCACTCTCCCCTTTTCCTCCTGTCTATCTCACTCTCCCCTTTTCCTCCTGTCTATCTCACTCTCCCCTTTCCTCCTGTCTATCTCACTCTCCCTTTCCTCCTGTCTATCTCACTCTTTTCCCCTTTTCCTCCTGTCTATCTCACTCTCCCCTTTTCCTCCTGTCTATCTCACTCTCCCTTTTCCTCCTGTCTATCTCACTCTCCCCTTTCCTCCTGTCTATCCTTTTCCTCCTTTTCCTCCTGTCTATCTCACTCTCCCTTTTCCTCCTGTCTATCTCACTCTCCCTTTTCCTCCTGTCTATCTCACTCCCTTTCCTCCCTATCCCTCCCCTTTTCCTCCTGTCTATCTCACTCTCCCCCTCTCCCTTTTCCTCCTGTCTATCTCACTCTCCCTTTTCCTCCTGTCTATCTCACTCTCCCTTTTCCTCCTGTCTATCTATCTCACTCTCCCCTTTTCCTCCTGTCTATCTCACTCTCCCCTTTCCTCCTGTCTATCTCACTCTCCCCTTTTCCTCCTGTCTATCTCACTCTCCCCCTTCCTCCTGTCTATCTCACTCTCCCCCTTTTCCTCCTGTCTATCTCACTCTCCCCTTTTCCTCCTGTCTATCTCACTCTCCCCTTTTCCTCCTGTCTATCTCACTCTCTCCTTTTCCTCCTGTCTATCTCACTCTCCCTTTTCCTCCTGTCTATCTCCTCTCCCCTTTTCCTCCTGTCTATCTCACTCTCCCCTTTTCCTCCTGTCTATCTCACTCTCCCCTTTTCCTCCTGTCTATCTCACTCTCCCTTTCCTCCTGTCTATCTCACTCTCCCCTTTTCCTCCTGTCTATCTCACTCTCCCCTTTTCCTCCTGTCTATCTCACTCTCCCCTTTTCCTCCTGTCTATCTCACTCTCCCCTTTTCCTCCTGTCTATCTCACTCTCCCCTTTTCCTCCTGTCTATCTCACTCTCCCCCTTTCCTCCTGTCTATCTCACTCTCCCCTTTTCCTCCTGTCTATCTCACTCTCCCCTTTTCCTCCTGTCTATCTCACTCTCCCCTTTCCTCCTGTCTATCTCACTCTCCCCTTTCCTCCTGTCTATCTCACTCTCCCCTTTTCTCCTGTCTATCTCACTCGCCCCCTTTCCTCCTGTCTATCTCACTCTCCCCTTTTCCTCCTGTCTATCTCACTCTCCCCTTTCCTCCTGTCTATCTCACTCTCCCCTTTCATTCCTGTCTATCTCACTCTCCCCTTTTCCTCCTGTCTATCTCACTCTCCCCTTTTCCTCCTGTCTATCTCACTCTCCCCTTTTCCTCCTGTCTATCTCACTCTCCCCTTTCCTCCTGTCTATCTCACTCTCCCCTTTTCCTCCTGTCTATCTCACTCCTCCTGCCTATCTCACTCTCCCCTTTTCCTCCTGTCTATCTCACTCTCCCCCTTTCCTCCTGTCTATCTCACTCTCCCTTTTCCTCCTGTCTATCTCACTCTCCTCCTGTCTATCTCACTCCCCTTTCCTCCTGTCTATCTCACTCTCCCCTTTCCTCCTGTCTATCTCACTCTCCCCTTTTCCTCCTGTCTATCTCACTCTCCCCCTTTCCTCCTGTCTATCTCACTCTCCCTTTTTCCTCCTGTCTATCTCACTCTCCCCTTTCCTCCTGTCTATCTCACTCTCCCCTTTTCCTCCTGTCTATCTCACTCTCCCCTTTTCCTCCTGTCTATCTCACTCTCCCCTTTTTCCTCCTGTCTATCTCACTCTCCCCTTTCCTCCTGTCTATCTCACTCTCCCTTTTCCTCCTGTCTATCTCACTCTCCCCTTTTCCTCCTGTCTATCTCACTCTCCCCTTTCCCTTTCCTTTCCTGTCTATCTCACTCTCCCCTTTTCCTCCTGTCTATCTCACTCTCCCCTTTTCCTCCTGTCTATCTCACTCTCCCCTTTTCCTCCTGTCTATCTCACTCTCCCCTTTTCCTCCTGTCTATCTCACTCTCCCTTTTCCTCCTGTCTATCTCACTCTCCCCTTTTCCTCCTGTCTATCTCACTCTCCCCTTTTTCCTCTCCCCTGTCTGTCTATCTCACTCTCCCCTTTTCCTCCTGTCTATCTCACTCTCCCCTTTTCCTCCTGTCTATCTCACTCTCCCCTTTTCCTCCCTGTCTATCTCCTCTCCCCTTTTCTCCTGTCTATCTCACTCTCCCCTTTCCTCCTGTCTATCTCACTCTCCCCCTTTTCCTCCTGTCTATCTCACTCTCCCCTTTCCTCCTGTCTATCTCACTCTCCCCTTTCCTCCTGTCTATCTCACTCACTCTGCCCCCTTTCCTCCTGTCTATCTCACTCTCCCCTGTTCCTCCTGTCTATCTCACTCTCCCCTGTTCCTCCTGTCTATCTCACTCTCCCCTTTCCTCCTGTCTATCTCACTCTCCCCCTTTCCTCCTGTCTATCTCACTCTCCCTTTTCCTCCTGTCTATCTCACTCCCATTTTCTCCTTTTCTTCCTGTCTATCTCACTCTCCCCTTTTCCTCCTGTCTATCTCACTCTCCCCCTTTTCCTCCTGTCTATCTCACTCTCCCCTTTTCCTCCTGTCTATCTCACTCTCCCCTTTTCCTCCTGTCCCTTTTCTTCCTGTCTATCTCACTCTCCCCTTTTCCTCCTGTCTATCTCACTCTCCCCTGTTCCTCCTGTCTATCTCACTCTCCCCTTTCCTCCTGTCTCTCACTCTCCCCTTTTCCTCCTGTCTATCTCACTCTCCCCTTTTCCTCCTGTCTATCTCACTCTCCCCTGTTCCTCCTGTCTATCTCACTCTCCCCTTTCCTCCTGTCTATCTCACTCTCCCCTTTTCCTCCTGTCTATCTCACTCTCCCCTTTTCTTCCTGTCTATCTCACTCTCCCTTTCCTCCTGTCTATCTCACTATCCCCATTTCCTCCTGTCTATCTCACTCTCCCCCTTTTCCTCCTGTCTATCTCACTCTCCCCTTTTCCTCCTGTCTATCTCACTCTCCCCTTTCCTCCTGTCTATCTCACTCTCCCCTTTTCCTCCTGTCTATCTCACTCTCCCCTGATCCTCCTGTCTATCTCACTCTCCCCTTTTCCTCCTGTCTATCTCACTCTCCCCTGATCCTCCTGTCTATCTCACTCTCCCCTGATCCTCCTGTCTATCTCACTCTCCCCCTTTCCTCCTGTCTATCTCACTCTCCCCTTTTCCTCCTGTCTATCTCACTCTCCCCCTTTCCTCCTGTCTACCTCACTCTCCCCTTTTCCTCCTGTCTTTCTCACTCTCTCCCTTTCCTCCTAGTCTCTCAGTCTCTCAAGTGTTGGTGTCTCCTTCCCATATCACCATTCCCCCTCTGTAACATATGTTTCCAGTGAGGGGTAAGTATGTTAAACTCTTTACAATTAATTAGTGTTTCCAAGCTATCAGGACCCCCCCCTATCCCAGAGAGCCAGTAGATCACCCAGGGAGAATTAAAGAGGAAGTGAGGTCAGTGGCCCTCTGTCAGGACTCATCAGCTCCCACGTCACCTGACAGGGGCCACGCCACCCCTCGGCTTAGCTTTACCCCAGGAGCACTAGCAGCTTCATGTCATATGGTACTTAGTCACGCTTCTCTTAGTCCCCTGAGTTAATGGTGGCTCGCGGCGCGTGGGCTTTCCTCAGTGGGTGTGCTGCTGTGGTATCTGTGTATGTGTGTGTGTGTGTGTGTGTGTGTGTCTGTCTGTAAACTTTTGATCCTCTACCCTTGACTAGTCATCCAGGCATTGATTTAAAGAATGGTTCAAAATAACATAAAATACAGCTCCAAGCACCTGTTTTATAGAAGCCCAGGATACACTACACTACTGCAGCCAGTGTGACATTAACCACAGTCCCTCTCTCTTTTCTCTCCTTCCATGTTGCTGCTGTGACTTCACTGGCTCTTCACTACTGCAGGTAAGAGACCTTTGCTTTCCACACTAATGCACTGAGATCCCCCCCCTTCCCCCTGTTTCCATCCATAGTTCCCATGTTGAGAGACCATTGTTAATTACGGTAATTAGCTAACTAATTAATTAATTGTTATGACCATTGCTTTGTTAATGTTGGGATAAAAGTAAAACAAACAAATAAATGACTGGTATCAGTTCAGTTCAACACCTGAAAGTAAGTACGTTTCAGAGGTAAGCATTATGAATTGTTATCAGACCTGGGGATTCCAGTATAGCTTCAACACAGAACACACACTTATCCTGTCACTGAAGTCACAGGTAAAGAGTGCTAATGAACACACAGACAAACAAATCTGCCTTTTCTGTACTGTACCTGTTCTCACCTCCTGTGTTAGTGTGTGTGGAGGGAAACATTTGATCTCAGTGTATTGTTGAGTGTGTTGCTCCCTCTCTCCCTCGCGCCCCTCCTCCCTCTGTCACTCTTCATAACATTCACTTGTCCTCCTCCTCATCGTCAGCCCAGCTCTGTGCATGTTTACCTCCAGCTCTCTACCAGATGGTTTCTGTTAAGACTGTACGTTTGACAGCTAGGGTTTTTTTATAATATTATTTGAAGTAGTAAGGATTGCTTAGACCTAAAGGAATGAAGAAGGACAAGTGGGGGGTAAAAGGAAATTAAAAGAGGGGTGGAATAAAATCCCCAAATGTATTAAAAACAATTTTTCCATCACTTTTCGAACCCAAGATTCTGATGCTTTGGTTGGGTTCTCTGTGTTAATTTTTTTCTAAATAAGGGACATATAATGTAATATTGATTTAAATCACATCTGTTAGGGTGATTTCATCCACCCCCTCTCCCTCTGCTCCACGTCTCCTGGAAAGGACCAGGGGCTCGGGCTGCCAGAAATAATTGCTTGTTTGCTGCTATTTACTTAAAATCTGTCAAAGCCGGAGAGAAAGGCACAGAAACTGGCAGCCGTGGCCCTACGCAGCGCAGTCATTGTCTCCTGGTAGCGTTCCTGCCCGCTGACTGGGCTCTGTCTGTGTGCCTGTGGGTGTGTGTTTGTTTGTGCATGTGTGTGCCTGTGGGTGTATGTGCGTGTGTGCAAGTGTGTGTGTACGCGTGTGTTTGTTCCTGTGTGTGCCGTACACACATTCTTCCCTGGCTGACAGCAGTAAGTGATACCTGCCCATTAGTAAACTGAACAATGTGGTCCTCGTCATGTGTTTGGCCGGAGGGTGTTGTGTCTGTCTGTTAGTGTTTGAGATAGTCTGGAGGTGACCTCCTTTGAGCTCTGTGTTTAATCCAGTGTCATTGCTGTTTAATTTCCACTGTGCTGCTGGTCTGCTCTTTAGTAGCATTAGAGTGATTATGGTGTTGCTGTTTACAGGGCAGAGTCTGGAGTCTGGCTGAGCTGCTGCTCTCTGCCACTGCACTGTTCTCAGTGTCCCTCCCTCCCTCCTCCCTCCCTCCCTCCCTCCCTCCCTCCCTCCCTCCCTCCCTCCCTCCAAAGAATCACAAACAATAAACCCTCTGTTACTTTTAACCTCACGTGTTTTCCTCTCCTTCTCACTCCCTCCCTCATGCTGTCTCTCTCTCTCTCACACGGCTGGTCTTACAACATTATGGTTTGTTTGGGTTCTGTCCTCTGTCTGTTCCCTCTCTCAGGCCTTTGGGTCTTCTGAGCTTGTGTCATACTCTAGGACAAAGGCACACACACACACACACACACACACACACACACACACACACACACACACACACACACACACACACACACACACACACACAAACTGTCAAATGTAACTCAGTCACCACCACTATACTCCTATCATGAATGACTCATTCAACTACATCAGAACTAAACCACTATACTCTTATCATGAATTACTCATCCAATTACATCAGAACTAATACCACTAATGACGATGATGATTAGTATCTAATAACAAAAGCTGTGAGTGTGTGGGAGAGGAGAGCCGTGTGTGTTACAATGGCCTGGCACAAACACTTCATGGTGGGGCTGGGCAGCAGCAGTGGCGATGGGACAGTAAACAGATGTTGCCCTAATCTTCCCCTAATGACATTTGTCCCTCATTCCTCTTGTCTTTATGGGAGAGCGGCACACTAGTGACTCCACAGCAGAGGGACACGATGTGTGGCCCAGACACAGGCTGAGAGGAGAGGACAGCGACAGCAGGATTGTAGTTGACCATATGATTACCTTAGGTTCGTTAGGTTCAGATCAGGGTATTACACCAGACTACGCATATGCATACAGTATTTCAATGATAAATATGAAGTTAATAACTTCAAATGAATGTATTGTTTACATTTACTGCACATTACATTTTCATAAATTAATAGCACATTTAACATCACCTCAGGTGCAGTTTCCAGTGATGTTTTCAGTTCCAACCAATATTGAAGTGGGTTTGCCCTGGAAATAGAGACATAAGGATGAACAGTTTGGCTGGTAGTAGAGACAGTGTAACCTGGCCGTGCACCTACTAGAGGTGAGGTGGCCTCTGTCACAGACCACCCTGCTGGCGTGTGGGGACACCTGCTGGCATGTGGGGACACCTGCTGCTCTACATTATTATTATTAGTATTATACCCAGCCAGTAAGGCCCCTTGTTGTTGTTGTTGTAGAGAAATCTGCAGATATATTGGTGCTTGGTTCCCTGTATTATATGCACACACACACTCACACACGTATCACCAGCCATGTCAGGCTGGATTATATGTGGGGGACAAGGCTCATTCTTATAGCTTCACTGCTGGGCAGTGTTTGCACAGAATGCTAGCATATGGGCAGTGTTTGCACAGAATGCTAGCATATGTGTAACTTCCTTACTTTATTGAACTTAGACCACAGCCTGAAACTCCCTACAGTTCCACACAGAGCTGCAGAAGACCCAGAATGGCCCAAAGTAGAAAAAAAGCGGGGTTACTTGGTGCCTTCTCCAAAGAATTACCTCACTTAAGCCATTAGGAGCTGCGAGCGGAATGAAAAGCAGACTTGTAGCTCTGCTGTGGAGGAGGAGTGCAAAGAAAGAAGGAGAGATAAGAGAGAGAGATGTGGAGAGAAAGAAGAGACGAGAGAGAGAGAGCTTTTGAAAGACTTTTATACATTTTTATTTAATTAACCAGATAGGTCAATCGAGAACCAGCACTTATTTACTGTAATTTCCTTGAAATTACTAGGAAACAACGTTGATTCAACCGGTGTGTGCCCAGTGGGGGGCCGTGGGTTCTGTGGTCTGTGTGTTCTCAGGTCTCCATCGTTAGAGATGGATGGAGGTGCTGCAGGGACACCAGAGGCCCACTGTGGCCCCAGATAATCTCCTCTCCATGCACTGTTTTACACCCCATTGCCCTGGAAGAGAGAGTTTCGCTCCACTAACACACTCGTCCAATACTTGCTCTCTGGGATGGGGTAGTGGAGGGATGGGGAGGTTAACAAAACAAGCTCCACATCCTTTAACTCCCTAAATTAACTCCCTAAATTAAGCAAATAAACCAAGTAATAAACTGCAGTGGACACTGCTTAAGCAGAAGTAATGCCTTCTGTGAAGATGAAATTCCCCATGATGTTGTTAATGATACAGTAGGTCTGTTCTGTAGATTCCCCGTGATGTTGTTAATGATACAGTAGGTCTGTTCTATAGATTCCCCATGATGTTGTTAATGATACAGTAGGTCTGTTCTATAGATTCCCCATGCTGTTAATGATACAGTAGGTCTGTTCTATAGATTCCCCATGAAGTTGTTAATGATACAGTAGGTCTGTTCTGTAGATTCCCCATGCTGTTAATGATACAGTAGGTCTGTTCTGTAGATTCCCTGTGATGTTGTTAATGATACAGTAGGTCTGTTCTATAGATTCCCCATGCTGTTAATGATACAGTAGGTATGTTCTGTAGATTCCCCATTTTGTTGTTAATGATACAGTAGGTCAGTTCTATAGATTCCCCATGCTGTTAATTATACAGTAGGTCTGTTCTATAGATTCCCCATGATGCTGTTAATTATACAGTAGGTCTGTTCTGTAGATTCCCCATGATGTTGTTAATGATACAGTAGGTCTGTTCTATAGATTCCCCATGATGTTGTTAATGATACAGTAGGTCTGTTCTATAGATTCCCCATGCTGTTAATGATACAGTAGGTATGTTCTATAGATTCCCCATGATGTTGTTAATGATACAGTAGGTCTGTTCTGTAGATTCCCCATGCTGTTAATGATACAGTAGGTCTGTTCTATAGATTCCCCATGATGTTGTTAATGATACAGTAGGTCTGTTCTGTAGATTCCCCATGATGTTGTTAATGATACAGTAGGTCTGTTCTGTAGATTCCCCATGATGTTGTTAATGATACAGTAGGTCTGTTCTGTAGATTTCCCATGATGATGTTAATGATACAGTAGGTATGTTCTATAGATTCCCCATGATGTTGTTAATGATACAGTAGGTCTGTTCTATAGATTCCCCATGCTGTTAATGATACAGTATGTCTGTTCTATAGATTCCCCGTGATGTTGTTAATGATACAGTAGGTCTGTTTTGTAGATTCCCCATGATGCTGTTAATGATACAGTAGGACAGTTCTATAGATTCCCCATAATGTTGTTAATGATACAGTAGGTCTGTTCTGTAGATTCCCCATGATGTTGTTAATGATACAGTAGGTCTGTTCTGTAGATTCCCCATGATGCTGTTAATGATACAGTAGGACAGTTCTATAGATTCCCCATGATGTTGTTAATGATACAGTAGGTCTGTTCTATAGATTCCCGATGATGTTGTTAATGATACAGTAGGTCTGTTCTATAGATTCCCCGTGATGTTGTTAATGATACAGTAGGTCTGTTCTGTAGATTCCCCATGATGTTGTTAATAATACAGTAGGTCTGTTCTGTAGATTACCCACGATGTTGTTAATTATACAGTAGGTCTGTTCTATAGATTCCCCGTGATGTTGTTAATGATACAGTAGGTCTGTTCTGTAGATTCCCCATGATGTTGTTAATAATACAGTAGGTCTGTTCTGTAGATTCCCCATGATGTTGTTAATGATACAGTAGGTCTGTTCTGTAGATTCCCCATGCTGTTAATGATACAGTAGGTCTGTTCTATAGATTCCCCATGATGTTGTTAATGATACAGTAGGTCTGTTCTGTAGATTCCCCATGATGTTGTTAATGATACAGTAGGTCTGTTCTGTAGATTCCCCATGATGCTGTTAATGATACAGTAGGACAGTTCTATAGATTCCCCATGATGTTGTTAATGATACAGTAGGTCTGTTCTATAGATTTCCGATGATGTTGTTAATGATACAGTAGGTCTGTTCTATAGATTCCCCGTGATGTTGTTAATGATACAGTAGGTCTGTTCTGTAGATTCCCCATGATGTTGTTAATGATACAGTAGGTCTGTTCTGTAGATTCCCCATGCTGTTAATGATACAGTAGGTCTGTTCTGTAGATTCCCCATGATGTTGTTAATGATACAGTAGGTCTGTTCTGTAGATTCCCCATGATGTTGTTAATAATACAGTAGGTCTGTTCTGTAGATTACCCACGATGTTGTTAATTATACAGTAGGTCTGTTCTATAGATTCCCCGTGATGTTGTTAATGATACAGTAGGTCAGTTCTATAGATTCCCCATGCTGTTAATGATACAATAGGTATGTTCTATAGATTTCCGATGATGTTGTTAATGATACAGTAGGTCAGTTCTATAGATTCCCCATGATGTTGTTAATGATACAGTAGGTCTGTTCTATAGATTTCCGATGATGTTGTTAATGATACAGTAGGTCTGTTCTATAGATTCCCCGTGATGTTGTTAATGATACAGTAGGTCTGTTCTGTAGATTCCCCATGATGTTGTTAATGATACAGTAGGTCTGTTCTGTAGATTTCCCATGATGATGTTAATGATACAGTAGGTATGTGCTATACATTCCCCATGATGTTGTTAATTATACAGTAGGTCTGTTCTATAGATTCCCCATGATGTTGTTAATGATACAGTAGGTCTGTTCTATAGATTCCCCATGCTGTTAATGATACAGTAGGTCTGTTCTATAGATTCCCCGTGATGTTGTTAATGATACAGTAGGTCTGTTTTGTAGATTCCCCATGATGCTGTTAATGATACAGTAGGATAGTTCTATAGATTCCCCATAATGTTGTTAATGATACAGTAGGTCTGTTCTGTAGATTCCCCATGATGTTGTTAATGATACAGTAGGTCTGTTCTGTAGATTCCCCGTGATGTTGTTAATGATACAGTAGGTCTGTTCTATAGATTCCCCATGATGTTGTTAATGATACAGTAGGTCTGTTCTATAGATTCCCCATGCTGTTAATGATACAGTAGGTCTGTTCTATAGATTCCCCATGAAGTTGTTAATGATACAGTAGGTCTGTTCTGTAGATTCCCCATGCTGTTAATGATACAGTAGGTCTGTTCTGTAGATTCCCTGTGATGTTGTTAATGATACAGTAGGTCTGTTCTATAGATTCCCCATGCTGTTAATGATACAGTAGGTATGTTCTGTAGATTCCCCATTTTGTTGTTAATGATACAGTAGGTCAGTTCTATAGATTCCCCATGCTGTTAATTATACAGTAGGTCTGTTCTATAGATTCCCCATGATGCTGTTAATTATACAGTAGGTCTGTTCTGTAGATTCCCCATGATGTTGTTAATGATACAGTAGGTATGTTCTATAGATTCCCCATGATGTTGTTAATGATACAGTAGGTCTGTTCTGTAGATTCCCCATGCTGTTAATGATACAGTAGGTCTGTTCTATAGATTCCCCATGATGTTGTTAATGATACAGTAGGTCTGTTCTGTAGATTCCCCATGATGTTGTTAATGATACAGTAGGTCTGTTCTGTAGATTCCCCATGATGTTGTTAATGATACAGTAGGTCTGTTCTGTAGATTTCCCATGATGATGTTAATGATACAGTAGGTATGTTCTATAGATTCCCCATGATGTTGTTAATGATACAGTAGGTCTGTTCTATAGATTCCCCATGCTGTTAATGATACAGTATGTCTGTTCTATAGATTCCCCGTGATGTTGTTAATGATACAGTAGGTCTGTTTTGTAGATTCCCCATGATGCTGTTAATGATACAGTAGGACAGTTCTATAGATTCCCCATAATGTTGTTAATGATACAGTAGGTCTGTTCTGTAGATTCCCATGATGTTGTTAATGATACAGTAGGTCTGTTCTGTAGATTCCCCATGATGCTGTTAATGATACAGTAGGACAGTTCTATAGATTCCCCATGATGTTGTTAATGATACAGTAGGTCTGTTCTATAGATTCCCGATGATGTTGTTAATGATACAGTAGGTCTGTTCTATAGATTCCCCGTGATGTTGTTAATGATACAGTAGGTCTGTTCTGTAGATTCCCCATGATGTTGTTAATAATACAGTAGGTCTGTTCTGTAGATTACCCACGATGTTGTTAATTATACAGTAGGTCTGTTCTATAGATTCCCCGTGATGTTGTTAATGATACAGTAGGTCTGTTCTGTAGATTCCCCATGATGTTGTTAATAATACAGTAGGTCTGTTCTGTAGATTCCCCATGATGTTGTTAATGATACAGTAGGTCTGTTCTGTAGATTCCCCATGCTGTTAATGATACAGTAGGTCTGTTCTATAGATTCCCCATGATGTTGTTAATGATACAGTAGGTCTGTTCTGTAGATTCCCCATGATGTTGTTAATGATACAGTAGGTCTGTTCTGTAGATTCCCCATGATGCTGTTAATGATACAGTAGGACAGTTCTATAGATTCCCCATGATGTTGTTAATGATACAGTAGGTCTGTTCTATAGATTTCCGATGATGTTGTTAATGATACAGTAGGTCTGTTCTATAGATTCCCCGTGATGTTGTTAATGATACAGTAGGTCTGTTCTGTAGATTCCCCATGATGTTGTTAATGATACAGTAGGTCTGTTCTGTAGATTCCCCATGCTGTTAATGATACAGTAGGTCTGTTCTGTAGATTCCCCATGATGTTGTTAATGATACAGTAGGTCTGTTCTGTAGATTCCCCATGATGTTGTTAATAATACAGTAGGTCTGTTCTGTAGATTACCCACGATGTTGTTAATTATACAGTAGGTCTGTTCTATAGATTCCCCGTGATGTTGTTAATGATACAGTAGGTCAGTTCTATAGATTCCCCATGCTGTTAATGATACAATAGGTATGTTCTATAGATTTCCGATGATGTTGTTAATGATACAGTAGGTCAGTTCTATAGATTCCCCATGATGTTGTTAATGATACAGTAGGTCTGTTCTATAGATTTCCGATGATGTTGTTAATGATACAGTAGGTCTGTTCTATAGATTCCCCGTGATGTTGTTAATGATACAGTAGGTCTGTTCTGTAGATTCCCCATGATGTTGTTAATGATACAGTAGGTCTGTTCTGTAGATTTCCCATGATGATGTTAATGATACAGTAGGTATGTGCTATACATTCCCCATGATGTTGTTAATTATACAGTAGGTCTGTTCTATAGATTCCCCATGATGTTGTTAATGATACAGTAGGTCTGTTCTATAGATTCCCCATGCTGTTAATGATACAGTAGGTCTGTTCTATAGATTCCCCGTGATGTTGTTAATGATACAGTAGGTCTGTTTTGTAGATTCCCCATGATGCTGTTAATGATACAGTAGGTCTGTTCTGTAGATTCCCCATGATGCTGTTAATGATACAGTAGGACAGTTCTATAGATTCCCCATGATGTTGTTAATGATACAGTAGGTCTGTTCTATAGATTTCCGATGATGTTGTTAATGATACAGTAGGTCTGTTCTGTAGATTCCCCATGCTGTTAATGATACAGTAGGTCTGTTCTGTAGATTCCCCATGATGTTGTTAATGATACAGTAGGTCTGTTCTGTAGATTCCCCATGCTGTTAATGATACAGTAGGTCTGTTCTATAGATTCCCCATGATGTTGTTAATGATACAGTAGGTCTGTTCTGTAGATTCCCTGTGATGTTGTTAATGATACAGTAGGTCCGTCCTATAGACATGCATACTGTAGTTTTACTGAAGGATCGTCTTGCTCGCATGTACACACACACACACACACACATACTCCTTTGCCTTCGACTTGTCACTGTGTCTTAAAACTGTTTACGCTTCATTCTGGATGTGAGGCGACAAGAGGAGGCGCGCTCTATAGACAAAAAGGGGCTGAAAATAACTGCTATTTGTTTGCATATATCAGACAGGCTTAAAAGGCACCCGCTCCTCAACTCCCTCTCAGAGCAGGAGAAGGATGAAATATCCCCCCACTCTGTGAGATAACTAACCCGTGGGAGGTGAGTTAGGTACAGTTAGCCGTGAAAGGGGGAAATGAATGACATAAATGCCTGTTTAAAACACATGTGAGGAGTAGATACGTTAGAATAAGCCCACTTTCCTTCAAAACCTCTCCATGAAATATGTGTTCCTTTTCATTATACAGGAGATATGTGTTTACACCTCGTCAAACTCCATAACTACGGTAACATACTGCACATTATCTGTGTCAATGTGTGGGCACTATTGGTGTTTGTGATGATAACGACAGTGGGTGTTGAGTTCCATAATGTATTGTTAAGGTTGACTGTTGTGGCGGATACAGTGGGGCAAAAAAGTATTTAGTCAGCCACCAATTGTGCAAGTTCTCCCACTTAAAAAGATGAGAGAGGCCTGTAATTTTCATCATAGGTACACTTCAACTATGACAGACAAAATGAGAAAAAAAAATCTAGAAAATCACATTGTAGGATATTTAATGAATTTATTTGCAAATTATGGTGGAAAATAAGTATTTGGTCAATAACAAAAGTTTATCTCAATACTTTGTTATATACCCTTTGTTGGCAATGACAGAGGTTAAACGTTTTCTGTAAGTCTTCACAAGGTTTTCACACACTGTTGCTGGTATTTTGGCCCATTCCTCCATGCAGATCTCCTCTAGAGCAGTGATGTTTTGGGGCTGTTGCTGGGCAACACGGACTTTCAACTCCCCCCAAAGATTTTCTATCGGGTTGAGATCTGGAGACTGGCTAGGCCACTCCAGGACCTTGAAATGCTTCTTACGAAGCCACTCCTTTGTTGCCTGGGCGGTGTGTTTGGGATCATTGTCATGCTGAAAGACCCAGCCACATTTCATCTTCAATGCCCTTGCTGATGGAAAGAGGTTTTCACTCAAAATCTCACGATACATGGCCCCATTCATTCTTTCCTTTACACGGATCAGTCGTCCTGGTCCCTTTGCAGAAAAACAGCCCCAAAGCATGATGTTTCCACCCCCATGCTTCACAGTAGGTATGGTGTTCTTTGGATGCAACTCAGCATTCTTTGTCCTCCAAACACGACGAGTTGAGTTTTTACCAAAAAGTTATATTTTGGTTTCATCTGACCATATGACTTTCTCCCAATCTTCTTCTGGATTATCCAAATGCTCTCTAGCAAACTTCAGACGAGCCTGGACATGTACTGGCTTAAGCAGGGGGACACGTCTGGCACTGCAGGATTTGAGTCCCTGGCGGCGTAGTGTGTTACTGATGGTAGGCTTTGTTACTTTGGTCCCAGCTCTCTGCAGGTCATTCACTAGGTCCCCCCGTGTGGTTCTGGGATTTTTGCTCACCGTTCTTGTGATCATTTTGACCCCACGGGGTGAGATCTTGCATGGAGCCCAGATCGAGGGAGATTATCAGTGGTCTTGTATGTCTTCAATTTCCTAACAATTGCTCCCACAGTTGATTTCTTCAAACCAAGCTGCTTACATATTGCAGATTCAGTCTTCCCAGCCTGGTGCAGGTCTACAATTTTGTTTCTGGTGTCCTTTGATAGCTCTTTGGTCTTGGCCATAGTGGAGTTTGGAGTGTGACTGTTTGAGGTTGTGGACAGGTGTCTTTTATACTGATAACAAGTTCAAACAGGTGCCATTAATACAGGTAACGAGTGGAGGACAGAGGAGCCTCTTAAAGAAGAAGTTACAGGTCTGTGAGAGCCAGAAATCTTGCTTGTTTGTAGGTGACCAAATACTTATTTTCCACCATAATTTGCAAATAAATTCATTAAAAATCCTACAATGTGATTTTCTGGATTTTTTTTCTCTCATTTTGTCTGTCGTAGTTGAAGTGTACCTATGATGAAAATTACAGGCCTCTCCCATCGTTTTAAGTGGGAGAACTTGCACAATTGGTGGCTGACTAAATACTTTTTTGCCCTACTGTATGTGTGTAGGACAACATGCTGACCACAATAGTATTAAACATACCAATATGTCCCAATGAACACACCCGAGCACATGCAATGCGTATACACACACACACACACACACACACACACACACACACACACACACACACACACACACACTGAAAACTAACACACGTTGTGGTGTCCTGTGCCTGTGTGGCCCAGTGCTGGGATGCAGAGTGAAGCAGGAAATGTGTGAGCCGTGAAGGCATGTGTTTATGCTGGCTGCAGCCGGACATCGCCAGCCAGAGGGAAAACAGACACTAGCAGCGCTCTCCCCTTCTCCTTTCTCCCTAGTCCTTCTAGTCAGAGACGACCTGTTCCCTTTTTCTCTTCTCCCCTTCTCCTTTCTCCCTAGTCCTTCTAGTCAGAGACGACCTGTTCCCTCTTTCTCTTCTCCCCTTCTCCTTTCTCCCTAGTCCTTCTAGTCAGAGACGACCTGTTCCCTCTTTCTCTTCTCCCCTTCTCCTTTCTCCCTAGTCCTTCTAGTCAGAGATGACCTGTTCCCTTTTTCTCTTCTCCCTTCTCTCTTAGAGAGAATTATTATTTCTTCATTTTCTTCACAAAATAGAGGCCATCTGGTTATATAGATGAAGCTAATAAAGCTGCAGTTGCATGGCCATAACACATTACTGACTGTGTAGTAATTACAGCCATTGTTTTGTTTTTGTAGGAAGTGAACTTGACTCTTTTGGCCACCTCACTCACTGGTGTTGGCCACCACCCTGCATTAACAACAACACACTTCCATGGTGTCTCGCTAAACAGTTGAATGGGTTTCAGCGTTTCTCCGCTGTAACACGCAGCAATAAACATGACCTGCTGTTTCCCAACACATCTTCTGTGTAGTGATTGGTCCCAGGGCCAGTGATGGTGTGAGATGTGTCTGGGTGGTAGAGCTCAGCAGAGTGTGTAGAGGGGAGGGGAGGAGAAGAGAGGCAGTGTGAGAAAGGCATGGAGGGGGGCAGCGTGGTGGTGGGACTGGGGGGCAGCGTGGGCCAGCTGGAAGTGTGCAGTCAGCACAATGTTGTTTTCCAGTTCAGCTCAGTCTGGGAAAATCCATTGCTCTGTTTCTCGTTTAGCCACTAAAGGAACGGCGCTCTTAGACACCCGGCGAGGGAGCGAAAGAGAGAAAAGGAGAGAGGGAGGAATAGTGAGAGAGAGAGAGAGAGAGAGAGAGAAAGGCAGCGATGAGGTTATTCTATTTGATTTTTAATGAAACAGTTTATAAGCTGCTGGCAGAACAAAGTGTTGTGGTTCAGTAAAGAAAGGAGGAGGGGCTGAGGGGCCCATTAGAGGTAATGACGCTGATTGAACGGTTTGATGGTCATCTAAGTTGAATGAAAGAAAAGACCGTCAGAATACAACTTGAAAGCCCCCAATAGTCTACTTCATCCTAAGCACATGCACGTTTTGACCCAAGTACTCCCTTGTTCTTCTCAGAATCACTAACACACTGCTTTTATTATTGAGTACGTCGAAGTGAGGCACCTCTCATCCACTGCCATCTTGCTCTAATAGCGTACACCCATAGCGGTCAGTGGGAAGTTGGTCCATACACCGGATCCCGTTGGGGATCAGCTGGAGAGGAGACAGTCTGCGGACATGCAGTGGTGGTCTATATATGGTCTGCATGGTCAATGTCAGTGGGGTCTGTGGGGCTAAGTCTCAGTGAGCGTGTGGATCTGTGTGATTGAGTGATTGAGTGCTTAGTGTTTGAGCTGACAGCCTCAACATGTTAATCCTCCACCACTCCACACAGCAGCTCTTCCACAGCAGAGTAGGGGACAGCTAGGAGGATTTCAGTAGTGATTCGTCAAAAAGCTCCTTAATGATTTAATCAGTTGAGATTCATTTGCTGTAATACTCAGGGTCTGTACACACTCAGGGCTGATGTGAGAGTCGTGATTATGGCGTTGGATTAAAGGCAGGGTTGTGCTTTTCTGATTGGGGGCAGGGTCTGTGGTGGAGGTCACCAAGGATTGTTTGGAATTAGATGATCCTTTGGGTTTGAGAGGGGATCCAGGATCCACTCTGGCCCAGGCCCTCTTGCACGCAATGTTATGAATTACCTTCAGTTTTTGGAATGGCAAATACCCACTTGCTGTGATTTAGGGTGTTGATGCTCGAAAAGTACAAATGTACCAAAAAACTGATAATCTCATATTGCTCAGTCACACCCCTGCCTCATATTATCTCTCTCCTCTCTCGCTCTCTCCCTCTCCTCTCGCTCTCTCTCTATATATATATATATATATATTATCTCATATCACTCTCTCTCTCTATATATATCTCTCATATCTCTCTCCCTCCCTCCCCCTCTCTCTCTCTCTATATATATTGTGGCAAACCTCTTCAAGGTTAGGAGCGTTTGTCACAAACTAAGTGGTAAACTGTCACCAAATCACCCAAGAATGAGAGTTCTTTCGAACAGGACAGTACCTGTTCGTTTGTTTCTCCGTCCTGGTCCACCCAGGCCGTAGGCGAGGTCAAGGATAGCAGGGTTCGGTACAAGAATCGGGTTCTCGGTAGGTCAAGGTCCAAACGCCAACAGGTAAGTCCAAAACAATCCAGCTCATACACGGTAAATCCAGCCAATCTCTATAGTCTCTTTCTCTATTGTTCATAGATCCTTCCAGCACTCTCTCCTCCTCTTCCTGGTTTTTCTTGACCCTTTATCTGTGAGTCGGCTCCACCTTCTGAGGGTTCCCCTTGCTTCTGGGACATTTTGTGATCTGTAGTTCTGACAGGGGTGGCCATTTTAGTGATCGGGCAGAGCCCATTTATTAGTTCTGTTCTCACATATCTGCCACTTATCACTCGACCCCCTTCTTTGCCACATATCTCTCCCCCTAGATCCGACCCCCTAGGTCGGGCTACCGCAGTAAAATATGCATGCATGCGGGATAACCCATCCGCGTTTCCCATTTCCTTCCCTGCTCTGTGTTTCAAGTCAAAATGAAACGGTTGGAGACTCAAAAACCACCGCATCACCCGAGCGTTCTTCTCTTTAGCCCTATGCATCCAGGTGAGTGGGGCATGGTCACTGATGAGGGTGAAGTGGCGCCCCAGCAGGTAGTACTTCAGGCTTTCTAGAGCCCACTTTACTGCCAGCGCCTCTTTCTCAACGACTGAGTAGTTGGTTTCCCGTGGTTCCAGCTTCCTGCTTAAAAACAGGATGGGGTGTTCCACCCCTTCTACCTCTTGGGATAGCACTGCTCCCAAGCCGACCTCTGAGGCATCCGTCTGAACCACAAACTCTTTCTCAAAGTCTGGTACCACCAGCACTGGATTACAGCAGAGAGCCTCCTGTAATGTCCTAAATGCTTTGGTGGCCCTTTCATCCCATTTGACCATGTTTGGCCCTCTGGCTCTAGTCATGTTGGTAAGTGGGGCGGCCACTGTGGCATAACTTGGTATGAACTTCCGGTAGTAACCGGTCAGCCCTAGGAAGGCTCGAACCTGCTTCTTATTTACTGGTTTCGGCCATTCTCTAATTGCCTTCACCTTCTTATGTTGGGGTTTGATTAACCCTCTTCCCACAGTGTATCCCAGATACTCTGTTTCCTCTAACCCCACATAACACTTGGCAGGGTTTGCCGTGAGCCCTGCCTTTCTAAGGGCATCTAACACTGCCTGTACCCGGGGTAAGTGGGATTCCCAATCTGGGCTGTAGATCCCCACGTCATCTAAATAAGCTGCGGCGTATGCTTTGTGCGGTTTTAGGACTTTGTCCATGAGCCATTGAAAGGTGGCTGGGGCCCCGTGTAAGCCGAATGGCATGACGGTGTATTGAAACAAACCGTCAGGTGTTGCAAAGGCTGTCTTTTCTTTGGCCCTGGGGGTCAGAGGAATTTGCCAGTACCCTTTTCTCAGATCAAGGGTCGTAATGTACCGAGCATAACCGATTTTCTCCAGTAGTTCATCTACTCGGGGCATGGGGTAGGCATCAAACTTCGAGATTTCATTTACCTTCCGAAAGTCGTTACAGAACCGCAAAGACCCATCGGGCTTGGAGACCATCACAATTGGGCTAGACCACTCACTATGTGACTCTTCGACCACTCCAGCTGTCAACATTTTCTCAGTCTCTGCTCTAATCGCGGCCCGTCGAGGCTCGGGTACCCGATATGGCCTCATACTCACTTTTCTCCCTGGTAGGGAAACGATATCATGAGCCGTAACCTCAGTTCGGCCAGGTACCTCTGAAAACACATCTCTGTTTTTCTGGATCAGGGTCTTTACTTCCTGTACTTGCGCTGGGGACAGAGTGGGTGAAATATTTACTTCGGCTGTCTCCTGAATGTGTGTGGGGTATGTGACCATTAGGGTTTCTCTCTCTCTCCATGCTTTTAACAGGTTTATGTGATAAATCTGTTCCTGGGGCCGTCGACCTGGCTGTCGGATCCGATAATTGACTTCTCCTATTCTCTCCAGTACTTCATATGGTCCTTTCCATGTGGCTAGTAGTTTACACTCTACCGTGGGGATCAGCACTAACACCTTATCTCCCGGTTGAAATTCCCTCAGGGTAGCCTGCCGGTTATAAGTGTGCCGCTGGTGTTCCTGTGTTTGTCTCATGTGCTCTCTGACGATGGGCATGACTGTGGCTATCCTGTCTTGCATTTCCGTGACATGCTCTATGACACTAGTATACAGGGTGGATTGGTGCTCCCAGGTTTCCCGGGCGATGTCTAAGATTCCCCGGGGATGCCTCCCATGTACCAGCTCAAAGGGAGAAAACCCCAGCGAGGCTTGAGGAACCTCTCTAATGGCAAACATCAGATACGGCAACATGCAATCCCAGTTTTTCCCATCCTTATCGATTACCTTCCTGAGCATTGACTTCAGGGTTCGGTTGAATCTCTCAACCAGCCCGTCCATCTGAGGATGGTAAACCGATGTCCTCAACTGTTTCACCTGCCACAGTTTACAAAGGTCCGCCATAAGGCGGGACATAAAGGGGGTCCCCTGGTTGGTAAGGATCTCCTTTGGAATCCCTACCCTGGTGAACAAGAGCACTAATTCCTTTGCGATATTTTTGGAAGTCATTGTCCGAAGGGGAATGGCTTCTGGGTAGCGAGTGGCATAATCTAGAATGACCAGAATGTATTGGTGCCCTCTGGCAGATTTGGGTAGTGGGCCCACTAAATCCATCGCTATCCTCTCAAATGGCGTTTCGATTATGGGGAGTGGCACTAATGGGCTTCTAAAAGCTGGTCGGGGAGCTGTTAACTGGCACTCCGGGCACTCTCCACAATGCCGAGCCACTTCAGCTTGAATTCCTGGCCAGTAAAACCTCCTTACAATCCGGTCTTGGGTTTTATCGATACCAAGGTGTCCACCCAGAATGTGCCCATGAGCTAGATCCAGTACTGTCCTCCGGTACCGAGTGGGAACCAACAACTGTTCCACCACATCAACCCCTATTTTCGAGACTCTGTACACCAAACCCTTTTTCATGATGAAGTGGGGAAAACTATTAGGCATCATCCCAACATTTATGGGAGTACCATCTACGACATGCACATCTGCTCTGGCTTGCTGCAGGGTTGGATCCTGGTTTTGGGCCGTCCCAAAATTAGTCAAGGACCCTGCCAGGTCTGCTGGTTCTAGATCGTCGTCCTCTGGATTCAGATCGACCCCAGCCCCACTAGTACTGGGCTGTTCGTTATCAGCGAGGTTTGCCACTTCATCCTCCTCCTCCCCTACTAGCACCTGTGATGTTGTCCCCTGGGAGACCTCTTTTCTTGGCTTTGGTTGAAGGCCCCATGCTTCTTCCTGCTTGGTCAGGGTTGTTGGCTTCTCAAATATGCCATTCTTGTGGCCTAACTTCGCAAAGTTAGGAAAGTCTCTACCCAATATTACATCATATGGGATCTTTGGGACCACGCCGACCTCATAATCCAGCAGACCGTCCTCTGTTTGTATGCTCACTAAGGCCGTGGGGTACAGACGGGTATCCCCATGAATGCATGTAACACTGATATCCTGTCCTGTATCCAGTTTATGATTCGGCACTAGGCCTGCAACGACCAGGGTTAGCATACTGCCAGAATCCAGCAGTGCTTCAACCTCTTTCCCTTCAACCTTCACCATGCACATATGTTTGTTTCTTGATCTTTCAAGTACAGTGGTTACAACAGGACATGCATACCGTATATCATCCTCATTTTCACCAAGGTTACATTGCATGGGCTCTTCTTTAATAGGGCAGTAGGCTGCAATATGTCCTGGTTGATTACAATTGTAACAGATAATAGGGGTTCGGGGTGGAGACCCCCTCGACACCCAGTCCCGGTTTCCGTTTTTTCCCTTAGTGTCTCGGCCTGATTCTGATTCTTTCCTCATGGCCCCACACTGCTCTCTTCCCCCTCTATATGTTGGGACAGCCTTACCCTGTCCGATGGTTCGCCCATTCCTGGGGAACGGGAATCTTTCCTCCTGTACCTGCTCAGCTGTTCTTGCCGTACAATACCGTTCAACCAGGCCCACGAGATGGTCGGCGGAAAGTACCTCGTTCTGGCCAACCCATCGTCTCACTTCTTGGGGTAGACCTCGCTGAAACTGGTTGAGTACGATGGTCTCGACAATCTCGGCGGATGACCGGGTCTCTGGTCGCAACCATTTCCGTGCCAGGTGAATCAAGTCGAACATCTGTGTTCGTGGGGGTTGTCCCGGTCGGTAGGACCACTGGTGGAAGCGGTGTGCCCTCACGGTATCTGTCACTCCCAGTCTAGTCAGGATCTCCCACTTTAGTTTATCGTAATCCTGTGCATCTTTCAACTCCAGGTCGAAATACGCTTTTTGAGCGTCCCCTGCCAGGTATGGTGCCAGAAGCCCTGCCCATTCTTCTTTCGGCCACTTCTCCCTCTCTGCCGTCCTTTCGAAGGTGGTAAGATATGCTTCCACATCATCCTGCGCTGTCATTTTTTAAAGAAAATGATTGGCCCTCCTCTGGGTATTTGCAGCTGGTAATTGAGCCCCAATTTGGTCCGCTAGCCCCTTTAGGCCTTCTCTTAACTCCCGGGTGTTTCTCTCTTGCTCTTCTCTGAGCAGCTGGTTGGTGCGGTGCTGGACCTGTAACGTGTCCTGATACATTCGCATTGCATCCTGATGAGCTATTTGTTGAGCTCTAGTTGCCTCTTGTTGGGCGGCCGCCGCTTGTAACAGGGCCTGTATGGCTCCCTCCATACTCATTTTCCTGAAAACTGTCCTAACCAAACAAAGCCAAAACAAACAAAAAACCTGACTCCCCTTTGGAGTGCTAACTGAACATTTATTTATTTTTTCCTTCTACCTAACCAGTGGTATGTTAGTCCATGCCCGCATCCTCCACCACGTGTGGCAAACCTCTTCAAGGTTAGGAGCGTTTGTCACAAACTAAGTGGTAAACTGTCACCAAATCACCCAAGAATGAGAGTTCCTTCGAACAGGACAGTACCTGTTCGTTTGTTTCTCCGTCCTGGTCCACCCAGGCCGTAGGCGAGGTTAAGGATAGCAGGGTTCGGTACACGAATCGGGTTCTCGGTAGGTCCAGGTCCAAACGCCAACAGGTAAGTCCAAAACAATCCAGCTCATACACGGTAAATCCAGCCAATCTCTATAGTCTCTTTCTCTATTGTTCATAGATCCTTCCAGCACTCTCTCCTCCTCTTCCTGGTTTTTCTTGACCCTTTATCTGTGAGTCGGCTCCACCTTCTGAGGGTTCCCCTTGCTTCTGGGACTTGTAGTTTTGGCGGTCGGCCATTTTGTGATCTGTAGTTCTGACAGGGGTGGCCATTTTAGTGATCGGGCAGAGCCCGTTTATTAGTTCTGCTCTCACATATCTGTCACTTATCACTCGACCCCCTTCTTTGCCACAATATATATATATCTCATAACTCCCTCCCTCTCTCTATATATATATATATCCTATCTCTCTCTCTCTATATGTATATATATATATATATATATACACTGCTCAAAAAAAATAAAGGGAACACTTAAACAACACAATGTAACTCCAAGTCAATCACACTTCTGTGAAATCAAACTGTCCACTTAGGAAGCAACACTGATTGACAATAAATTTCACATGCTGTTGTGCAAATGGAATAGACAACAGGTGGAAATTATAGGCAATTAGCAAGACACCCCCAATAAAGGAGTGGTTCTGCAGGTGGTGACCACAGACCACTTCTCAGTTCCTAGGCTTCCTGGCTGATGTTTTGGTCACTTTTGAATGCTGGCGGTGCTTTCACTCTAGTGGTAGCATGAGATGCAGTCTACAACCCACACAAGTGTCTCAGGTAGTGCAGCTCATACAGGATGGAACATCAATGCGAGCTGTGGCAAGAAGGTTTGCTGTGTCTGTCAGCGTAGTGTCCAGAGCATGGAGGCGCTACCAGGAGACAGGCCAGTACATCAGGAGACGTGGAGGAGGCCGTAGGAGGGCAACAACCTAGCAGCAGGACCGCTACCTCCACCTTTGTGCAAGGAGGAGCAGGAGAAGCACTGCCAGAGCCCTGCAAAATGACCTCCAGCAGGCCACAAATATGTATGTTTCTGCTGAAACGGTCAGAAACAGACTCCATGAAGGTGGTATGAGGGCCCGACGTCCACAGGTGGGGGTTGTGCTTACAGCCCAACACCGTGCAGGACGTTTGGCATTTGCAGAAAATCACATTGTAGGATTTTTAATGATTTTATTTGCAAATTATGGTGGAAAATAAGTATTTGGTCACCTACAAACAAGCAAGATTTCTGGCTCTCACAGACCTGTAACTTCTTCTTTAAGAGGCTCCTCTGTCCTCCACTCGCTACCTGTATTAATAGCACCTGTTTGAACTTGTTATCTGTATAAAAGACACCTGTCCACAACCTCAAACAGTCACACTCCAAACTCCACTATGGCCAAGACCAAAGAGCTGTCAAAAGACACCAGAAACAAAATTGTAGACCTGCACCAGGCTGGGAAGACTGAATCTGCAATAGGTAAGCAGCTTGGTTTGAAGAAATCAACTGTGGGAGCAATTATTAGGAAATGGAAGACATACAAGACCACTGATAATCTCCCTCGATCTTTGGCTCCACGCAAGATCTCACCCCGTGGGGTCAAAATGATCACAAGAACGGTGAGCAAAAATCCCAGAACCACACGGGGGGACCTAGTGAATGACCTGCAGAGAGCTGGGACCAAGTAACAAAGCCTACTGAGCAGTAACACACTACGCCGCCAGGGACTCAAATCCTGCAGTGCCAGACGTGTCCCCCTGCTTAAGCCAGTACATGTCCAGGCCCGTCTGAAGTTTGCTAGAGAGCATTTGGATGATCCAGAAGAAGATTGGGAGAATGTCATATGGTCAGATGAAACCAAAATATAACTTTTTGGTAAAAACTCAACTCGTTGTGTATGGAGGACAAAGAATGCTGAGTTGCATTCAAAGAACACCATACCTACTGTGAAACATGGGGGTGGAAACATCATGCTTTGGGGCTGTTTTTCTGTAAAGGGACCAGGACGACTGATCCGTGTAAAGGAAAGAATGGGGCCATGTATCGTGAGATTTTGAGTTAAAACCTCCTTCCATCAGCAAGGGCATTGAAGATGAAACGTGGCTGGGTCTTTCAGCATGACAATGATCCCAAACACACCGCCCGGGCAACGAAGGAAGTGGCTTCGTAAGAAGCATTTCAAGGTCCTGGAGTGGCCTAGCCAGTCTCCAGATCTCAACCCCATAGAAAATCTTTGGGGGGAGTTGAAAGTCCGTGTTGCCCAGCAACAGCCCCAAAACATCACTGCTCTAGAGGAGATCTGCATGGAGGAATGGGCCAAAATACCAGCAACAGTGTGTGAAAACCTTGTGAAGACTTACAGAAAACATTTGACCTCTGTCATTGCCAACAAAGGGTATATAACAAAGTATTGAGATACACTTTTGTTATTGACCAAATACTTATTTTCCACCATAATTTGCAAATAAATACATTAAAAATCCTACAATGTGATTTTCTGGATTTTTTTCTCTCATTTTGTCTGTCATATTTGAAGTGTACCTATGATGAAAATTACAGGCCTCTCTCATCTTTTTAAGTGGGAGAACTTTCACAATTGGTGTCTGACTAAATACTTTTTTGCCCCACTGTATGTAAAGAAAAAAGTATTTAATAAGAATATTTCATTCATTCAAATCTAGAACGTGTTATTTTAGTGTTACCTTTATTTTTTTGAGCAGTGTATATATATATATATATATATATATATCATCTCTCTCCCTCCCTCCCTCTCTATATATATATATATATATATATATATATATATATATATATATATCATATCTCTCTCTCTCTATATATATATATATACATATATATATATCTCATATCTCTCTCCCTCCCCTCTCTCTCTATATATATATATATATATATATATATATATCATCTATCTCACTCTCTCGCTCTACGTATCTCTCTCTCCCTCCCTCTCTCTCTCTCCATATAAATATGTACATATATCACATCTCTCTCTCTCTCTCTCTCTCTCTCTATATATATATATATATATATATATATATATATATATATTAATATCATATCTCTCTCTCGCTCTATGTATCTCTCTCTCTCTCTCTCTCTCTCTCTCTCTCATATATATATATATATATCTCGCTTTCTTGTTCTATTACAAACACACACACCGACTCATTGGATCAGCTGGTTGCTCTCTGATAGCTGGTCAATAATCTGTTCTGATCCCGTGTCCTGTCACTCTGAACTCTAAGCCATAGGTCTTAAAGGGCATCCGTCTCTCTCTGTCTCTGACCCCAGGTCTTAAAGGTGCCCCACTCCCTGGGTCCTCTGTCTCTCTCTGTCTCTGACCCCAGGTCTTAAATGTGCTCATCTCCCTGGGGCTTTTGTCTCTCTCTGTCTCTGACCCCAGGTCTTAAATGTTCTCATCTCCCTAGGTCCTCTGTCTCTCTCTGTCTCTGACCCCAGGGCTTAAATGTGCTCATCTCTCTGGGGCCTCCGTCTCTCTCTGTCTCTGACCCCAGGTCTTAAAGTTGCTCATCTCTCTGGGGCCTCCGTCTCTCTCTGTCTCTGACCCCAAGTCTTAAAGGTTCTCATCTCCCTGGGGCCTCTGTCTCTCTCTGTCTCTGACCCCAGGTCTTAAATGTGCTCATCTCTCTGGGGCCTCTGTCTCTCTCTGTCTCTGACCCTCCCTGGGGCCTCTGGATTTCAGCCAACTCTTAGAAATACCGACTGCTTTGGCCTGGATCATCAATACCCCCAGTTTACTATGTTAGCAGTACGTGGTAAATGTTTCAGTCAACTCCTATGGAAAGTCTTGCTTCAGTGTTGGCTGTGTAAAACCACCTGTGAAGTGTTTTTCCTGTCTTCCCCTCCGCCCACACACTACCAACCTTTGATCCTGTTGGTCAGGATAAATGTTCCCTGCCCTGTGTTGCCATTGGACTGATTTATATATGTTGAATGTAAAGGGGCCCTGCTGACATAGAAGAGAAGAGTACCGTTTGAATACAAGTCTCATTCACCACTATTCTAACGTTGATCAAGTGAACGGTACAGAGGATTTGGAAATGATGGCCAAAAACATTCATTGAGGTGTGAGAGAAGAAGAGGTGAAGAAAGAAGAGAAGAAGGGAGGAAGAGCCTGCATGGAAAGATCCAGCTTCTCATATCGCACCAATTAAAGGAACATTCAGGAGCCGGTTTCTGCTGAAAGCATTTCCAGACCTTCCTCTCTCTTTTTTTCCATTTCATCTTACGATCCCAGTGGGGTGACTATCGGTGAGGTATTTCCTGCAGTAAGTTTTCTTCAAGCTCTCTCTCACCCTGCCCTGGGAGCTGTGAACCGGCGCAGGCGCCCAGACTGCTATAGGAACAGTCTCCAGCCTAGAGAAACACAAGCTCTCTTCACTCACGTCCTGAACCCTCCTCTCCATAACCAGACAGAGACACAGCCAGTCCTCTCATTCCACCACGCTAGAGAAGGACCATGAGATGTGGTGTGGTCCTCATTGGTTTGGAGATTGGGAAGTGTATGATTTATTCAGTTCCAAATGAATAGATCCTCTAGTCTCTTGCTCTGGCTCTCTGTCTAGTGCTGCATGGGAGGAATCACTTCAGCTAAAATCATCTTCCCCTGCTGTGAGACTTTTGTTGACATGAGTATAATATGTGAAAAACATACTGTACTTGCCTTAATGCCAGTACTTGCTTGTAATTTGTGATGTGAAATCCCCCCTACATTCTCCCATCTCCACTTTTCATCCAGCAAGTCTGTCAAAAGAACCCAGTTGACCTATGGCCCCCATGGGTTGATGAATGCTCCAGATGCATGGAGATCTCCCAATGAAACCGTTTTTCCACGGCTCATAAAGGCATAAAGGGATAACAGGAAGTGAATTGGAGAGCGGAGGACAGCGGGACTCTTACCATTGAATTGATCTAAGTGCAGATCCCTAGCGGCCCCAACATAGAGCCAGGGGGGACACCAGGTTTTTGTGTTTTAGTAGCACTGGCTGATATGTTGGATCCATCTCCCTCCATATGTCCTGAAAGTTCCTCTGGTTTCCACTCTCTCTGGGAAGAGGACCACCAGCCTCCCTGTTCACCTTGGTCACAGGCTCAGCCTCTGCGAGGAAGGACAACTGATTAGCTATCAGTCATTTGTACTCAACAGCCAGGGCCGTTAATTTACCAGGGCCGTTAGTTTCAGCCCCGCCACTCCTCCCCAGCCAGAGAGAGGTAGAAAAAAAGACACTATTAGACTGGAGCCCATCCTGTGTTTACATGAGATGGGAAACAGCTATGGACTTTTTTCTCCTTTCTTTTTCAGCTCCAGCATTTTTGTGTAGGTGTGGTGAGAAGACCACATCTGCAGTTTTGAGCGGCGGGATTTGAAACTCAAGCAAAATATACAGCAGGGTTCTTTTCATCAAGAGCGCTTCCACAAACAGAAAAGAGAAAGAGACAGAGAGATGACCATTAGTCTGTTCTTTCCTTAATTCCACTGGAAGATAAGTGAAATCACATGTTGGCTGTGGTTGAGGAAAAACAGAGAAAGGAGAAAGGAAGGAAAGATCTATTGAAGAGCACGATGAGGAGGAAGATAAGATTGATGAGGGGGAAGTAGAAGGTTTGATAGGTAGTCGGGATTGGGGACAATGCAGAGTCCATTTAATTTAATTGCATCATCATCGTCATCCCAGCATGCATGTACCTGCCGATTCTTTGCTCATAGACTGTACACTCTTAGAAAAAAAGGTGCTATCTAGAACCTAAAGGGGTTATTTGGCCCTTTGAAGAACTTGCTCCCAGGTAAAACTCTTTTGGTTACAGGTAAAACTCTTTTGGTTACAGGTAAAAAACCTTTTGGTTACAGGTAAAACCCTTTTGAGTTCCATGCAGAACGCTTTACACAGAGGGTTCTACATGGAACCCAAAAGTTCTAGCTGGATCCAAAAGAGTTTTACCTGGGAGCAAAAAGGGTTCTCCCATGGGGACAGCGAAATAACTTTTGGAACCCTTTTTTCTAAGTGTGTAGCATCCCTCTCTGTTCATTTTATTGGTGGTCTGTCCCCAGCCACAGTGGACCACCACTCGTTACGTATCCACAGACGCCTCTGCAGCGGTTTTACACGACCACTCCAGCTACCAGTGCATATGATGATCACTCCTTTCGCCATCCTTTTGTTGATTGGCCACTCCTTGGACGGCAGCCAATGGGAGCGATAGGGTGATCCGGCCACAGTGAGAGGAATGAGGGGTTAACCAACCACAGTGAGTGGCAGCCCGTGTGCCGCCCTGCTCTCCTCTTTGCCCATCCTTGAGCATGCCCTGCAGGCGGCCCTCTACTCCAGAGCCAGCAGTAGTACGGCTTCTGGTGCCAGTGGTAATGAAGTCCTGATTTGATTATGATGTGTAATGGGCATAGCAACAGACTGTGGCCGGCTTAGTTTGGGCTCCCCTTACAGAACTAGAGCCCTGATGTTCTGTTGTTACACTGAGGTCTCGGATCACACACAAACCACAAATCCACCCACCCACCCACCCACACACACACCCACACGCACACGCACGCACATGCACGCACACACACACACACACACACACACACACACACACATGCACAACCATCCTCTTTCACAAGTGGTGTATCAAGCAGTTTGAAATGGTTTTAGCTGTAGACTACACACTTCATCCTCTAGTGTTCACACCATGAAATGGCTGTGTGTTAGTGTGTGGTATTGTGTTGAGTGTATGCTCATGTCTCTTGTGTGGACATCCAGTATGTTTGTGTTTTGGCCCAGAGGGTCGAGCTTAGTTAGCATGATGACCGTTGAAATGGACTGATGATAAATCCAGACAAGGTTTTCTTTGGCCAGCAGGGCGTGTCCTGGGCCGTGTCCTGGGCCGTGTCCTGGGCCGTGTCTATATGTGGAGGGAAAGTGGGTCACCAACACTAGATCCAAACCTGGGAGGCTGGTGAGAGGAGCTATAGGAGGACAGGCTCATTGTAATGGCTGGAATGGAATAAATGGATCAAACGCATCAAACATATGAAAACCATTGCAGCCAGTAAACACATGGAGTGATGAGCCAATGAGCCCGTCCTCCTATAGCTCCTCCCACCAGCCTCCACTGCTCCAAACACACTGAGAACTACAGAGGGAGGAACAACAGGGTTGACCTGTTGTGTCTTTCTCTCTCCCCTTCATCAACTCTCCTCTCTTCAACTGCCCCCTCCTACCTTCTTCCTCTCCTCCCCATTTCTCGCAAGTCCATTTTGTCTGTTTTTCTTTCCCCTCCTTATGTTCTGTTTTTTTCCTTTTGCAATTACAGTAATATGTAACATCAGGCGTGGTGAGATTTAGGGCTTTACCTTACATAACCCATGGATTTAGCTGCAGGGTTTTAAGGCTTCTCTGAGCCGCTGAGCTTGGGGCAATTGGGCCTCTTTCAAATATTTTCAAATGGCTGAAATCCCCAAAGGGCCCATGAGCATGAGGGATAGGAAGGCTTTGAGGGCCATGATACAGAGGCCATGATTATATTGTATTACCGCCTAGCCTGATCCATTTGCCCCGCTGCACTCCAAAATAGAGTACGCGGCATCACCTCCATAGTAACACACACACACACACACACACACACACACACACACACACACACACACACACACACACACACACACACACACACACACAGACATAAGCAGTAAGCAGCAGTGATTGATGAGCGGCGGTGAGCAAGTCTAGCTAGTCTAGCGTTTCTACAGCCCATCTCCATCCACGTTCTCTACACTTTTCATAGACACTTTTAAAAATACATTGGCCCTGATCCTGGTAAATACATTCCACATAACTTAAACATTGTGCTAAAAGCATTTCTCTCTCTTTCTCTTAAACACTCACATACACTCACACACACTTTTGCCCAGAGAGTGCCGAGGGTGTACAGTTGTATGTGTGTGTAGAGTAGGCCTACATATGTGTGTTTCGCAAGTGTACAGCTCTTGGCAACTTTTTTATTCATTACATTTAATTTGATATGACTTTATATTCAACTGAAGTTGGGAAGGGGGGTTCGGGCTTGGCTCTGGATCACCACGCCAACCAAAGCCTGTTTTTATTCCTCCGCTAGGGAGTCCAAACCGGACAGGCCGTAAATTTGAAATAATGAACCACCCGGGCAAACGTGGTGAATCGAGTATGGAGGGAAGGGCACCAAGGAGAGGAACACAGCTGAAGCTGATGGAGAGAGAGAGGACTGGAGGGATAGAGAGAGAGGGATGAAGGACGTGTCAGGGTGTTGTGCGGGGATGGTGGGGAGGAGATAGAGGGGGGAGATACTCAGAACTGCATGGGCGTTATAGGGGATGTAATGTTATGTCACAGGGGGGTTAGTGTTATTTAGCAGGAAAAAGCCTTCGTCTTCAGGGGAATTTTAATTTCTGAGATGCGAGGTCCTGAGCTGGGGGAAGTTTTAAGATGTAAAGCTGTAGGGATTACGTCTGTAAGAGGGGAGGACAGGAGGGGAGAGAGACAGGGAGCGAGGATGAGGCCACATGGGTTGCCCTCAGAGATGACCCCGGTCGGCGGGGCTCTCAGCCGGTCAACACGGGGCTTTGGACAGGGGAAAGTTGTGTCTTCTTACTTACAGTACACGCCATGGGAAGATGATGTGGAGATTAGAACAGCAGGACCACTGGGCAGCAGCAGCAGAGCTAGGCAGGCCAGAGCATCTTGAGCCACTGCATAGGGAATATACTGCAGTAGAACACATAGGGAATATACTGTAGTAGAACACATGAGGAATATACTGTAGTAGAACACATAAGGAATAAACTGTAGTAGAAAACATAGGGAATATACTGTAGTAGAACACATAAGGAATATACTGTAGTAGAACACATAAGGAATAAACTGTAGTAGAAAACATAGGGAATATACTGTAGTAGAATACATAGGGAATATACTGTAGTAGAATACATAGGGAATATACTGTAGTAGAACAGATAGGGAATATACTGTAGTAGAACACATAGGGAATATACTGTAGTAGATCACATAGGGAATATACTGTAGTAGAACACATAGGGAATATACTGTAGTAGAACACATAGGGAATATACTGTAGTAGAACACATAGGGAATATACTGTAGTAGAACACAGGGAATATACTGTAGTAGATCACATAGGGAATATACTGTAGTAGAACACATAGGGAATATACTGTAGTATAACACATAGGGAATATACTGTAGTAGAACACATAGGGAATATACTGTAGTAGAACACATAGGGAATATACTGTAGTAGAACACATAGGGAATATACTGTAGTAGATCACATAGGGAATATACTGTAGTAGATCACATAGGGAATATACTGTAGTAGAACACATAGGGAATATACTGTAGTAGAACACATAGGGAATATACTGTAGTAGATCACATAGGGAATATACTGTAGTAGATCACATAGGGAATATACTGTAGTAGAACACATAGGGAATATACTGTAGTAGATCACATAGGGAATATACTGTAGTAGAACACATAGGGAATATACTGTAGTAGAACACATAGGGAATATACTGTAGTAGAACTATTTGTTGATGACACTACTGGACTGATTAAGACTGTGAACCATATTGTCTATCAGACTACGTTCAGGCCCATTGAAGTGAGCAGTTTGTACAGTATTAGTGTGATTCAGTGAAAGTGCTATACACTATGCAGGTATCACATTACATACAACGCACAGCCTAGTTTTCTCACTTTTTGGAGCGCTTGGGATGTGTTTTTGTTCTGGTTCTCTATCAAGATTTCTCTCTCCTTCTCTTCCCTCCCTCAAGACCAATCCCTCCTACAGTTTTTTTCCTGATTTTTCATTTTTACTGTTCTTCCTGTGTTTTAACAGGCTTTTGTAGCTCTGCAGCTGCAAAAGAGAACGAGAGCAATGGAGGGAAAGGGGTAGTTAGAGAGGCAGAGAGAAAGAGAGAGAGGTTGAGGAGGAGGGAAAAGGGAGGGAGCAGGAATCGAATCATGAAATGAGGACCACATTTCCATACCAACTTGAAATGTGGACTTTTCATTTTTTATAGTAGTTGTGCGCTCTCTTTCTCTCTCTCATTCTCTCTCTCTCTCTCTCTCTCTCTCTCCCTCTCTCTCTCTCACTCGTTCTATCTCCTCTCTCCTTTCTCTCTCTTTCTCTCTGTCATATTGAAGCGCTCTATGCAGCTGTTAGTCAGTAGTTTTCTGTTTGTTTGTCTCTTACTCCCTTCCCTCTGGCTCTCCCTCTCTATGCCATTAGCTCATGTAAACTTTGCTTTTCGTCATGCTTTTTTCCAGAGAGGAGTGCCTCTGCTTTTCATTAAAGTCAAAAAAGCAGATCCCCTTTCACCATGCAGAGCGGACGCCATTTTACCTTGCCTCCTTCTCTCCCCCTCGTCTGAGAGCCACGGTGTCCTGAGCCGTTTGTTTTGTCCACGCGGCCCTGAGCAAACTTTCCCCTGCCAGTGTTTGTTGAGCTTTCCTGCATGAGTGTCTTGAATTGATAGGGGTCCCTCTGTGTTGTGGCCATTACGACACACACTCTCTCTCCTCGTATGATAACATAGCCGACCGCACGGAGGCCCAGACCCCATCCAGCTCCCATCCAGCTCCGATCCAGCTCCCACCAGGCGCTGCAGCGCCCGCCACATGTGTTTACTGTGTGCATTCCACAGCATGAGAGAACGCTGCCCTGAAACGGCCCACAGAAACACCAGGCTGGCACCCTATGGCTGGGCTCTCTACAGGGAAGGTCCCTGAGTGGTGAAAAATATGACAAGCCATGCAGCTCTGACTGAGGAGGCTCTCTGTGTGATCCCAATGTAACAGAGTGGCAGGTGAACTCTTTATGCCCCTCTCTGTCCCCTTTACTTCTCCTAACAATCCCTCACTAGTGAAATACAAAAGACATGATTTTGGCGACTATTGTGTGGAAAACTTTCCTTTGCTGTGCCCTGTTATGCAGTGTGGTGCCGTCCTGTGCAGACTAGTGCTGTGCTGTGTCTCAGCTCCACTGACAGTAGACAGTGTGGACACTCTGACAGCCAAGATTGAGACCAAACACGGGCTCATGGGAAGGCATGTTGAGACCTCGGGTGACTGAAGGCAGGCCTGGCTGTCACATGTTATTTTGAGGCCTCCAAACAAACAAACACGCACACGCTATGGGTCCCTGGTGATTGTGCACAGTGTGGACCTGGCACAGGTTGTGTGTAGCGCTCCATTGCACTTGCTCCTGACCTGAATACACAGACAGCTCCAGGAGCCCCCCAGGGTCCACCAGGCTCATCCGGGGCCACAGGAAGTATAGCAAGAGACCAGGCAGAATGGAGTTTTTTTAATCTCCTCTGGATTCTCTTGGTTCCTTTAACTGCCTCTCCCTTCCTCTCTCTCCCTTATTGTCATCTACCGTCATTTTGTCTGCTCCCTCCCTCCCTCCCGCCTTCCCTCTCTTTCTCTTTCCTTCCCTCCTGCTTTCTCAACCTTCCCCCATCTCTCCCTCTCTCCTCATATAAAGCTGTTTTTCATAAACCCCTGGCTGCAGCAGAGATCCCAGAGGCGTAGTGTGAAACACTAGACTTTTCTGAGCTGTTGCCAGACAGATGCTGGCTCCTCAGGTCCTCACTAGCAGTTCCTTCATGCTTCTCCATTTGACATTAAGGGTTAGCCTAGCTCTGCCCTGCCCCGCCCCGCCCCGCCCTGCCCTGCCCTGCCCTGCCCCGCCACCGCCCCACCCCACCCCACCCTGCCCCGCCCCGCCCTGCCTTGCCCGCCACCGCCCCACCCCACCCTGCCCCGCCCCGCCCTGCCCTGCCCCGTCATGCCCCGCCCCACCCCACCCTGCCCCGCCCTGCCCTGCCCCGTCCTGCCCTGCCCCACCCCGCCCTGCCCCGCCACCGCCCCACCCACCCTGCCCCGCCCCGCCCTGCCCTGCCCCGTCCTGCCCTGCCCCACCCCGACCCTGCCCCGCCCCGCCCCGCCCTGAGTGTGAACTCCAACTCTTATACGAGAGAGGCTCTCTAATCTTTCGTTCACAGCTTTTCTTCCCTTCTCTTTGTCTCCATCTCCCTCTTTCTCTCTACAGTTGAAACATGGTAGAACATGTCTGATTTGAAGATGAAGTGGTTCAAGAGATGATGATGGTGATGATTGATAATGATTTGTTATACGTATTATAGTGTTAGTGGATTGTCATTGATAATCTCTTATTATTGAGGTGATTTTCTGAGACCGAGGGAAGCAGGATGGTATTACAGTCTTATCTTGGTTAATAAGTTAATAGATGGATTGATAGATGGAATAAATCTCCAATTATTGGCTTTACAATGAGAGCAGTTGAGTGCTTCCATAAGCTGAATGATATGAACTAAGCCTTGCAGCAGTACTTCATGAGGTCACATCACTTACTCATTCAGCTATGCATACAGTATACCCACACACAGGCCCCACTCAGTCACCATTGTTGTTATGTCAGCAACATAGCTTATCGAAATCCTACTCAGCTTTGGGCCTGTGCTCTCTGGCTGAAACCTGGGACTTGACTGTAACCCCTGTCCCAGCACCATTGGCCCTGATCCTGGGCAACAGCTTCATGTGAGGGCAGTAGGCCTGGGCACCTGTCTGTGTGTGCAGCACTAGGCTAGATGTCCTGGCTGGCCCACATGGCATTTAACCCTGAAGGATGTCCAGACAGATGGTTTATTCACCTTATCTGCTGTGCATGAGATAAAGCCAGCATTAACACAGATAGCAGGAGTGTGCGCAACACACACCCTCCCGCTGACTCAAAGTCAATGACCCTGAGGTCGGGTTAGTTAAGGACAGACAGACAAATGGCGGCTGGGCCTATGACTCGCAGACAGCTGGTGGTCAGAGGTTGATTCTCTATCGGTGCCCTCATTTGTCTGATTGTTGTTTCTCATGGGCTCATCTGTTTCTCGGTTGGCGCTCAATTTTTTCACAGGAAGGTTGATTTCGCTCTCTCCGTAGTGTTTGCTGGGAAAAGCCCTTTATGACGGGGACTTGAGTTCCCTGGATCAGCCTTCAGTGTTTGGCCGCTGTTTGTTACTGCTGTGTGTGTGTGTGTGTGTGTGTGTGTGTGTGTGTGTGTGTGTGTGTGTGTGTGTGTGTGTGTGAGTGAGTGAGTGAGTGAGTGAGTGAGTGAGTGAGTGAGTGAGTGAGTGAGTGAGTGAGTGAGTGAGTGAGTGAGTGAGTGAGTGAGTGAGTGAGTGAGTGAGATAAGGGGCTGTCACTGGCCTCTCTCCTACAATGAGCTGGCATCGACTCATGAAAGCTGCACCAAGCTCCCTAATTCAACACACTCATACAAATTGACATAAACACACACAGTCATACACTCTGCAGGGCAAGAGAGAGGAGATGAGTGGAGCCACACACATTCACACAAACACACTTTGGCACTCAATATGTAGATAAGCGTACACAGACAGATTCATACACATACATACAGACACACGCCTTTGGCATCATCTAGACAGGATGTGGATTTTTACATGTCCATTCATCACTCTTCTAATTCATTAGTCAGAAAGAGCATTTATGCAGAGCACACATTATTTTTACAGGCGTCATTTATGTGTTTGTGTGGAGTTTTACTGCCCTCGTTAAACACGTCCTCCAAGCCCAGATAGATTTGGGAGCATTTATTTGCATAGTGCACAAACCCGAAATAAATCGTTAAATATTTTTGGCCTGATGTCTCACTGGATTAAACTAACGCCCACTGGTGTAAATAGTGTGATATAACAGGCTCTTAGAACGTGAATAGAGGGTTATAATCTCATGTTATAACCTACATGGCGTGGTAGACAACCTGGCAGATGACTGCTGTTATGGTATTGTGGTCTCTCTGGCAGAGCTGCACTGAGTAGCCCAACACCTCACATACTGTCCCCCTGGCAGAGCTACACTGTGAGGCCCACATTGTGTTATCCAAACATTTTCACAAAGGCTAACAGACATATGCCCCTGCTGGAAGAGAATGGAATATTCTATTCTAGTACTTTCCTCATGCTTGTTGTTGTTCCTACTGGTAAGACTTTGCCCTGTGCCCGAGGGTAGACTGGCACAAGATGGCGTTGGAACTGCTGGCCAAAAGTTCACAAGTTCACACTCTAAATGCTCTCTGTGTGATCCCTCCCCCCCCGCCAATCCACACACACACACACACACACACACACACACACACACACACACACACACACACACACACACACACACACACACACACACACACACACACACACACACACACACACACACACACACACACACACAGCCTGAGTGGCAGGTCAGTCTCTGTGTTCTCTCCTTGATTGATAGGCCCAGATCAGAGCACACCGCTTCATGCATGTGGCCCCAGACACAGAGTCAGATTTGGCAGATTATGACCCTAACACCGGGCCTGGCCCTGTCTCCTGGTTGCTGTGTGTGTGTGTTTTCCTCCTCTCCTCTCCCCTGCAGAGAGAGTTTTGATCATGGCTGTACTCCCTAGGAGCTTCTCTTCATGGGTGCCCACTGAACACTAAACCCACTCTCCTCTCCTCCTCTCCTCTCTCCTCCTCTCCTCTCTCCTCCTCTCTCCTCCCCTCCCCCCACTCTCTGCCAACAAGTCTCTCTTTCTTTCTCATTCCTTTTATTCTCTCTGCTCTCCTCTTTCTTGGCAAGGCCTGGTGTTCCCACAGCTCTCACGACCCCCCTAGCCCCCCTTCTCCTCTCTCTCTCTCTCTCTCTCTCTCTCTCTCTCCTCTCTCTGTCTCACTCTCACTCTCACTCTCTCCCTGGCACAGAGGGACATCACATGACCCTCACTCCCACTAGCAGACCCACACACAGGCTGTGCCCACACACACCACTTCCCTGTAAACCACACTTTCTCATGTCTATTATATAGGCCTGCTGCTTCCCTTCTCAATACGTTCCACTGGGTCACACACTCATACAGTATGTCCATGTAGATTCTGTACACTGTCTATAGGTCTGTGTGTGTCCCCTCCCCCTATTGCTCCTGTTTCACAGAATGCAGTCACATATTTACCTCTCTTAGCAGATTTCTTTAGCATGTGTTCTGTGCACACTGCCCAATGCCAGTAAGTGACATCTGGTGGCCAAACACAGTCATTACACTTGTTAAATCATATTTTTGCAGCCTTATAGTAACATTATGTGAAATTTCAAAAGGAAACAAGGGGATCTCAGAAAGTCAGGGTCATTTGAATCAACACAGAGGTCTATTTATCTGTCATATCAAATTAAAACCAATACATTAATCAATCAAGTTAAATGGTCTATGCTGCTCTGTGAATTACTGTCACACTGTGTGTCTGGCTCTTTACAACCTGGTTGATCAGCAGAGGGACAGATAAAAGATGAAAGCGTCAGAGAGAGAATAGGGAGAGGGTTATACATGGGCAGGACGCCAGCCCCTTTCCTCTACCCTCACCACCCCCTCTGCACTCTCCCATGGTTGAGTCCCCTTAGGCCCCACTCACCCCCTCTCACCCCCTGGCTCCCCCTGCTCTGTGTGGTGTTGGCACGGTGTGGGTGCAGGCGGCACACAGACGGGCACGCAGATGGGCACCGGGCTACACAGGGCAGCCTCCCCACACCTGCTCCTCATTGGCACAGGGCTGGGGCCGCCATGCAGAGCACACACCCATACACACACACACACACACGCACACACACACACAGGCACACACACAGGCACGCAAACTCACATGTACTCACTGCTACACTCACTCACGCACACTCACACAATTTACATGCTTATCTCCTACTATACACACATGCTCTGGAGGAAGTATGGTGCATATTTTATACACATTAAGATACAATCTCATATAAATATTAATGTACAGTAGATATATTTATATTCTTACCTACACCAAAACGGATACATTGTACATCCTCGCAATTAATCACACGGCAACATGCTGTGCTGGCACACAGAGTTACACTCCC
Organism: Oncorhynchus nerka; assembly: GCF_034236695.1. Taxonomy (NCBI): domain Eukaryota; kingdom Metazoa; phylum Chordata; class Actinopteri; order Salmoniformes; family Salmonidae; genus Oncorhynchus; species Oncorhynchus nerka. The sequence goes on along the minus strand of NC_088421.1, from coordinate 17,838,502 downwards.
AATATTCACCTTCTCCCATTTGCAGTACATACTATTCTCAGCTGTGTTTCATTTGCCCTAATACTGATCTAATACTGAAATCCTGTAATATATCGGAATCTATCTACACTGGCTAATGTCTCCTCTGAACCTGATGCCCTCTTTGCCCCATGGGGCTTAAACTCAAAGGACCCACCACGGGTGTCCAATGACAATGCCTGCCGAAATATGAGGTGAGAAAGGGGGGGAGGAGGGGGGGGGTCAGATGATGATGTATGGTTTTATAAGATAGGAAATGAATAAATAAGTGGGGATTTTTTTTAAATAACGTCCAATAAAAGAGCTGAGTGAACATCTGTGTGGGATAGCCTGGGGGATTAGGAGGGGTTGGAACATTTTAAGCGCATTAAGGATTAAAAAAAAGGTCAGAATGTTTAGCAACATACCGATAAACCTCTTAAGAGAAACCCAATTGGGGAGGCTGTGGGGGCTCTTTATCCAGGGGTGGGGGTGGAGGACTGGGGGATGGGGAGGCTGCGGGGGCTTTGCCATTCTTCTGTGCGGGGAGGGGAGACTATGTACACACACACACAAACACACGTGTAGCCTATGTACGTTCATGCACTTGAAACCACATGTGCACGCCCACTATCATGAAGTGAAAAGGACTGCTTCTGGATATCAACATTTTTGGGATATCGACATGATATACAAGCATGCATGTGTACATATTTGGTCAAATACCTTTACTCCATATATATCTTTTACACTAAAAAAACATATAGATCATATACTGTAAACATACGTGCTGCTCAAACACATAATCCTACTGGTATGTGTTTACATGGCGATTAAGGAAGTGTGCTCACACCATGCTAGCAAAGATGTTTAGGTCTCTGGGAGTCATAGCTAAACCAAACGACCCAGACACACACTGTGGTATTGACCTATTCTATCTGTATTTGATGTTCGGATTTAGGGAGTGTGTGTGTGGTGTGTGTGTACATGTTTTACTATACTTTTTTTGTACCAGAAGTCCTCACAAGAATAATAAACCAACAAAAATTCAGAGAATTGAGGACATTTTGCCAGTCCTCACCAGTAAAAAAAGCTAATTTAGGCTTAGGGGTTAGGTTTAGGGTTAGTATTTAGATTTAGGGTTATTGTTAGGGTTAGTGGTTAGTTTTATGGTTAGGAGTTAGGGTTAAGGTTATATTTAGGGTTAGGGGTTAGGGAAAATAGGATTTTGAATGGGAATCAATTGTTGGTCCCCAGAAAAGTCCTTAGTATAGTAAGACATACATTAGCTGTGTGTGTGTGTGTGTGGGTGCATGCGTGAATGCGTGTGTGTGTTCGTCAGTATGTGTATGCATGCATGTGTGTGTGTGAGGAATTCCAGCCGGGCTGCTCCTCTCGTGTCCGGCCTGAGATATATGGGTCCACCACATCTGGGTTCCCACATGCGGCCGGAGCCACGCCGGCCCACACAGTTTACCGTCAATGACAGGGTTAGGGCCTGGACACGAAAAAACCCCAGTGTGATGGTGCTCATAGAGAGAGAGAGAGAGAGAGAGAGAGAGAGAGAGAGAGAGAGAGAGAGAGAGGGAGAGAGAGAGAGAGGGAGAGAGAGAGAGAGGGAGAGAGAGAGAGAGAGAGAGGGAGAGAGAGAGAGAGAGAGAGAGAGAGAGACTGTGGAGTGTTTGTCTAAAGGCCTCTCGCAGGCGTAGGAAGAGGGCCCTATCATTTCACTGTGAACGGAACCATGGCGCTCTATCCTTAAATGACACAGCACCCGGGGTGGGAGAGTCATGGCCCTCGGCCACTGGGAGAACACACACACGAGCTGGCCTCAGATGAGGAGTTGTTGAAAGAGAGAGACTGCTGTTTGCCAGCATGCTGATTGTTTAGATTCAGACGCACTATCCTGATTTACTCATGGCCGTCTGTTCTGTAGCCTGCAGCTTTGTTGCTCACTGTTGCACTCAATTACAGAGAGCATTATCAGCCTTAGTTGTAGTACTTACTTGTAGTTAGCATGTTAGCTTTACACTTCACAACAGCATATGACAGTAGCACGTTACTGTTGATATTTATACGTTGCATGCCTCCTCTGTGCAGTGCCATGTCACACCAACCATTCATCAGCTATTCCCAGACGTCACCACACACGCACACACACACACACACACACACACACACACACACACACACACACACACACACACACACACACACACACACACACACACACACACACACACACACACACACACACACACACACACAGCATCTGGCCAGCTGTTGTGTATGTGTACCTACTTCCTGTCCCCCATCTGGCTATAATATTCATGTGTGTGTGTGTGTGTGTGTGTGTGTTCATTTTTTCATTTGAACCGGGCCACTGTGTGGCAGACAGAAGCAGAGGGCACCCGGGTCAACCGAGTCTAATCCAGGACTGTTCTCCCAGAGAGCGAGAACGTGAGAGGGGGAGAGATGGGCAGGGAGAGAGTGAGAGGGAGAGAGAGAGGTCATAGAGAGAGCAGAAATATCTGAGTCAGAGACAGTAACAGCAGTCAGAAACAAAGCAGAGAGAAGAGAAAATAAATAAATACAGAGAAAAAGAGATGGAATCCAGGACTGTTATTGTACTTTAGAAGGAGAGAGAGAAAGGGAGAGAGGTGAAGAGAGACAGAAGAGAAGAGACGGAGCTGAGCCCTGGCTCAGAGCACAGTAGCCTGCTGAGAGGCCATCCACACTCCTGTCGTCAAGTTTGACTGTGGAACCATTGGCTTTATCTCTGCCATTTGACTCAATGTTGATCTTTCACTGTGCCATGTGAAATCCCCTTCCAGTTAATGCACATTACATTAAAACATGCTGTTTGCTCATGTGTGCCTGTAATGCATAAACAAATGCTCTAAGCCGGCTGGTAAGTAGGCAAAAAGTGCCTATTTGTATGTACGAGCGCATTCATTTATGAATATGCGCATGGCAAATGAGTCTATTAGACCTGGCACAGTGAGAGTGTGTTTATCATATGTTGTTGTGTGTCTTTATGATGCATCCAAATCACAGGTGTGTTTGATTAGTAGAATAATGACACCTAGTGTATGCTGAGTCCTGCTGAGAGCATGTAGGCCCATAGAAATCAGAATGAATAGAAGGGCCTTGGAACCCTCTAACCCTGGCAATGTGACTGATGAACTCAGGGGTACGCTCGCAATGGCTTTAAATTATGTTAATTGATGTGGCTCATGCAATGTAATGTATTTTTTGTAATGTCAGTTGAGCTGATTCAACAAATCACAGCACAGATTGATGGGCACACTTCCTGCTTTTATTTCCTGCTTTGCTCCTATGGGTACACTTGCAATGACCGTTCGTCCACCCATTATGTCATCATTGTCTTGAATGGGGACGCCCATTCTATTCATTCTACTTCTGTGTGTAGGCCTACGTTCAGTGATAATAATTTTCTCAGTCTATGTGGTATAGTGTTTTAAATGTATTTAGAGTGTTGTAGCCAGAATGTCAGTACACTGAGTGTACAAAACATTAGGAACACCTTCCTAATATTTAGTTGCACCCCCTTTTGCCCTCAGAACAGCCTCAATTCTTCAGGGCATGGACTCTACAAGGTGTCAAAATGGTTCCACAGGGATGCTGGCCCATGTTGACTCCAATGCTTCCCACAGTTGTGTCAAGTTGGCTAGACATCCTTTGGGTGGTGGACCATTCTTGATAAATACAGGAAACTGTTGCGTGTAAAAAAAAACAGCAGCATTGCAGTACTTGACACATTTTACATTTACATTTAAGTCATTTAGCAGACGCTCTTATCCAGAGCGACTTACAAATTGGTGCGTTCACCTTATGACATCCAGTGGAACAGCCACTTTACAATAGTGCATCTAAATCTTTTAAGGGGGGTGAGAAGGATTACTTTATCCTATCCTAGGTATTCCTTAAAGAGGTGGGGTTTCAGGTGTCTCCGGAAGGTGGTGATTGACTCCGCTGTCCTGGCGTCGTGAGGGAGTTTGTTCCACCATTGGGGGGCCAGAGCAGCGAACAGTTTTGACTGGGCTGAGCGGGAACTGTACTTCCTCAGTGGTAGGGAGGCGAGCAGGCCAGAGGTGGATGAACGCAGTGCTCTTGTTTGGGTGTAGGGCCTGATCAGAGCCTGGAGGTACTGAGGTGCCGTTCCCCTCACAGCTCCGTAGGCAAGCACCATGGTCTTGTAGCGGATGCGAGCTTCAACTGGAAGCCAGTGGAGGGAGCGGAGGAGCGGGGTGACGTGAGAGAACTTGGGAAGGTTGAACACCAGACGGGCTGCGGCGTTCTGGATGAGTTGTAGGGGTTTAATGGCACAGGCAGGGAGCCCAGCCAACAGCGAGTTGCAGTAATCCAGACGGGAGATGACAAGTGCCTGGATTAGGACCTGCGCCGCTTCCTGTGTGAGGCAGGGTCGTACTGACACAAACCGTTGCACCTGGCACCTACTACCATACACCGTTCAAAGGCACTTAAATAGTTTGTCTTACCCATTCACCCTCTGAATGGCACACATACACAATCCATGTCTCAAGGCTTAAAAATCCTTCTTTAACCTGTTTCCTCCCCTTCATCTACACTGATTAAAGTGGGGTTAACAAGTGACATCAATAAGGGATCATAGCTTTCACCTTCACCTTTCACCCAGGTCTTTCTAATGTGTTGTACACTTAGTGTATATGTACTGTATGATGAGGAGACTTAGTGACAAATGTATGTAGTGTGTATGAATGTGATTGGAGTGAGTCTGTTAATGTGTATGTACTGTATGTCTGTTTAATAGAGTGTGTGTGATGCATTATCTCTCCAGGATGTGTACAGGGGCCCTTGGGGCGACTGTGTGCTGGAGATAAGGGTGAGCAGTGTAGGGCTGGTGTGTGTGTGTAACCCTGGGAATGGTGGCGTGGTGATAAGCGGCGTGGTGGAAGTGATTCTCCTCCCAGCCCTGTTGGCTTGTAGAGCAGCAGCACTAATAATGGGCAGCCTCTCCATTGTCTCAGAGCATCTCCTCTCTGTTTGATGAGCTCTCCCCTGTTCATCCCCTGTTCATCCCTTCATCATCCTCCCGTTGATCCTCTCCAGCACCCTGGGCCCTCCAACACACTCAGATCCAGCACCAGGAAACTAGCACTGCTAATGTGCCATGCAGTAGGATTGGAGGTTCATATACTGTAGGCTACAGTAGACAGCAGCTATTAGAATTTAACTGAAGCTGTCAACACTCCACCAGACCACCAGGGGGCCTCAGTTATATTAACCTGGTGATCTAACAGTGGTCTGATTTAAGGACTGTTTTTCCTGACCACATGACCTGACAAGGAAAAACTCTTAACTATGGACCCGCAGGTGTAGAGCTGTATTGATCACAGCTGGTATGTCTGGGGAGAATGAATGAGGCAGATCTGGGCTGTCAGGTCCTATCAGAGTCAGTGTGACTGCTGTAACTGCTCACCCTCTCATTAACCACCTGAATGGAGGGGTATCCCTACTGCTGTTATGATGACCCAGACTCTTTTGTTTACTGTTTCAAAAAAGAAGGTCCATATAGGTTCAAGTTCAATTGCATATTAAGATGTTTTTACATAGTGGGAGTATGCCCAAATTAGGTTGTATTATTTTCAAAATGAAGGGCCTCAGCAGACTTAGATGATCCCCTCATACACCATCCTACAGTTGAAATGTTGGCACTCGAGTTCACCTTATTTACCTCTTACAGGAATGTAATAATGGTCTCTGTCTGGATGTTTTCCTTATGTTTTCCTTGATGATTTGTCAGTGCGGCTCTGCTGCAGTCGTCCAGTCTAGCTTTTCATTTAGCAGCTTTAGCAGGTCCAGCAGCACGGCAGACAATGACTGGAGACTAACACCCCGGTGGTTTTATTTTCACTCCATCTGCAGTGTATATCCTCTGTAGATCTTTTATCTTTCATACCACTGGGTCTGTGTGGGTCTGTGTGAGAGTGTGTGTGCTAGCGAGTGTGGGTGCGCCATCAACTAGCAGGAATGTATTGGTACCGCCAAAGCTAAGATGGCTGCCAAATGCTAAAATGGCTGCCAGGATTCCACAGAGCGACAGCGTTAGTGAGGGAGAAGCAGAGAGAGTAGAGAGAAAAAGCGAGAGACTGAGACTCCATTCAGGGAGAGGGAAAAAGAGACTCCTTTTAGACCAAAGTGATATGGCGATTCTGTCCTTTTGTTTTGGTTTTCTCGTCTTTAGCGGTGGGGTGAATGGTGCGGCAGTTTGCTGGCACGTTCCGCAGGACTAGCCTCCCCAAGATGAGGATGCTGAGGGGCTTAGATGGAGCGGAGGGAGGGAGGGGCCTAGTAGTAGGGGTAATGGGGATACTTGGCCCACACTGCATTAAACCCTACAGTGCTGTGGGGGTAATTGGCTTGAATGGTATATATGATCCAACCATAAAGCTCTTCAAGGTTGCATTACGCAGCAGAGAAAGAATGGCACCAAGCGGGGCCAAACCAAACTAGCACAGGCCTCTCTGTGCACAGTCGTTAAGGTAAAGAGCTGAGTGAGACGCAGTCCCAATGACGCCTCGCCGACCCAGGCATCACATTTACACTCCTCAGCTTACACTAGTCATCAGCGTGGAGGGAGAGAGAGGCTGCAAGCTGGGGTTACATGGGAACTTCACCTGCCACACTGTGCCAACGGCCTGCACTCAAACAGGACTCCCTGTGTGTGTGTGTGTGTGTGTGTGTGTGTGTGTGTGTGTGTGTGTGTGTGTGTGTGTGTGTGTGTGTGTGTGTGCGTGCGTGCGTGCGTGCGTGCGTGCGTGCGTGCGTGCGTGCGTGCGTGCGTGCGTGCATGCATGTGTGTTCACTGTGGCTCCCTGGGATTGAGAGAGAGGGATGCTGAAGAAGAGAGTGGGGAGAGTAAGGGAGAGAGAGAAAAAAGAGAAAAGGAAGGAGTGCCAGAGATACAATGGGGCAAGAAATGTCACAAACACACAGTTGTTTCATCTCTCAAACTGGAACACTAAACCATTCCTCTTTGATACTTGATGCTCTCTGGAGAGAGTATTAGTAGTGATTCCTCTACTGTGAATGTCTGGTGTTTGATTTGCCATTTCATGACTCTAATGTTAAACCTTTAATCTAAGACCCAATTCTGCCTCTGGAAAGAAGGGGTTTTAAAATACCTTCCAAAGTGTTCCTATGCCGTCCTCCGCCCACTGCCCCCTCACCTTGGGTACCGTCCAGGCATCTGTCTCCTGCCTAACCTCCACCTCTCTCCACCATCTCTCTCTCTCTCGCTTTCTCTCTCTCTGTCTCTCTCTGTCTCTCTGTCTCTCTTCCACAGAATCCGGACAATCAGACAGCTCAAACCAGCAAGGAGACACAGACATCAAGCCACCGCCCAATGGTGAGTTCACAGTGTGAACATACACAATCATTTATACATGCGTATGTTTAAACACACACACACACACACACACACACACACACACACACACACACACACACACACACACACACACACACACACACACACACACACACACACACACACACACACACACACACACACACACACACACACACACACTAACACAGGCCAGTATAGAGTGTATAGTGTGTCCCAGTGGAGTTGCCTGGGTTTATTATAGTAAGGTGAGCTGATGTTGCTGGGCCTGGCTGTGAGTGTGGCATCCCACTCATAAATCACCCTGACGTTATTGGAAGATGGGAACCACATGGCCGTGCTGCCGACTGGAGCTCTGACCTCATACAGCCGGCCCCGCTGCGGTTAACCCAGGCTGAGGCAGGCTGAGGAGAGGGTGTGGAGTAGGAGCACCACTAACCATGGAGAACCTGGACATCCTACATTCTTAGAAAAAAGGTGCTATCTAGAACCTTAAAGGGTTCTTCGGCTGTCCCCATAGCAGAACCCTTTGAAGAACCTTTTTCTACCAGGTAGAACCCTTTTGGTACCAGGTAGAACCCTTTCTACAGAGGCTTCAACTGTACATGGAACTCAAAAGGGTTCTAGCTGGTACCAATAAGGGTTGGTGTATGGGTATAATACACATTATATGGGTGTGTATACACAATCCTTTACACCCGGCCAGGGACTTATAGACTGAGTGGACACTATAGACTCTACACTACAGCACTGTTTCTTAGTCATGCTCCTGGGGAGCCAACGGGGCACATTTTGACCTAGCACTACACACCTGATTCCACTAACTAAAGGTTTGATGATGAGTTTATTAGTCGAATCAGGTGTGTAGTGCTAGTTAAACACTACACTATAGCCTTAGATAGAGAGCCTTGGTCACTCTATACACTGCCCACGGCCTGTACACACAACATACACTAGGGCTCTTAGAAAACTTAAACACACAAATACAATCCAAAATCTATAGCAGTAATGACATCATACATGTTGCAACAAGCTCTGACATACTGGATGCCCACTGGACACCATGTAAACAGTGTGTCTGTGTGCATGGTGTGTATACAGCTTACACAGGGCACAATCTGTGGAGGACATTAAGGCCTCCTGCTGGACAGTGTTTTGACATGCTAGACTTGAAGCAGTACCTGTCCATAGGGCTTTTGATAAGTGTGTGATACGTCCAACCATAGCCATTTCCTATCTTATAGAAAACACATGCTAGTGCCTTCTACTGTGGTTTATCTGTTTTTCTATGCTCCCTCTGTGTGTGTGTGTGTGTGTGTGTGCGTGTGCGTGCGCACGTGCGAGTGAGCGTGTGTCCTAGCATCTTCTCATCATCCTCATTGCTCTCATCTCTGTTTTCCCAGGGCATTTGAGTTTCCAGGACTGCTTTGTGACTTCAGGGGTGTGGAACGTGGCCGAGCTGGTCCGAGTGTCACAGAGTGAGTCACTGCCTCTCCTCTCTGTCACTCTCACTGTCACTCTCACTACACACTCACCAGTACACACAAACCTCAAGGTTCTCACATGCATTTTCTTACTATACTCTCTGTTTGAAGAGTTGTGTAAGAGTCACATGTATCTGTGTGTGTGCTTCAGCTCCAGTGGCCACAGCGTCCGGCCCCAACTTCTCCCTGGCCGACCTGGAGAGTCCTGGCTACTACAATATCAACCAGGTGGCCCTGGGACGCCGCTCCATCACCTCCACCCCCTCCACCAGGTACACACACACATTACCTGATTATTTTGTAGCCTACTAATACTAGCTTCTGTACACTTCAGTCTATGCTGTCTAACCTTTGTGAATGCTTTCCTCACTCTGCTATGATTGCGTGATGGGACTTTTCTTCTCCTTCCTCTCTCTCCCCTCTCTTCTCTGTGAAATTTTCTTCATCTGGTGTTTTTTTTATACCTATCTGTCAAACTGTCTGTCTGTTTTTTCTGTCTCTTTTTTCCCCCTTTCCTCACTCACTCTCTCTCTCCTATCTCTCTCTCTCTCCTATTTCTCTCTCTCCTATCTCTCTCTCTCTCCTATCTCTCTCTCTCTCATATCTCTCTCTCTGTCTCACTATTTCTCTCTCTCTCACGCTGCAGGACTGAAATGGAGCTTTATGCAAGTCTCCCACGGAGGTAGTTATATTCACTCCACTATATTTCCCCTGACACTACTTTAATATAGACACATTCAGCCAGACGGACAGCCAAAAACACATACAATTCTTTATTTGGATCCACTTATGAAACATTGTGCATTTAAGGACCTATGTTTTTACAGGTCTCGTATGGACTTGAATCCAAGGAACACTCTCACTCACTGTACACACACTTACGCTCTACAATACTTTAGTCTAAGCTAGGGGTAGGCAACCCTGTTCCTGGAGTGCCACAGGTATTGCAGGATTTTGTTCCAACTAGGCACCACACTTGACCAACTGAGCTAATTGATCAGCTTGGTGATTGTCTAAATTCAACACACCTGGTCTTCCAGGTGGGTTAAATGAAAAGCAGGACCAGAGTTGCCTACCCCGGTCTAGGTATACAGTCTAATCTGAGGGACTGTAACAAACATGGCCATGTTCAGATAAAGGATGGTGAATAAAGCTTCTAGCCGCACTTATCTGTCTCTCAGCAGACTGTACTTTGTCTCCCAAGTAAATAATATTCCTGCCTCCACACCCATTAAGTCCCTTTCTCTCTCCAGCTCCAACAAGCGCAAGTCCATTGACGACAGTGAGATGGAGAGCCCGGTGGACGATGTCTTCTACTCGGGCCGCTCCCTGCGGCCGGCAGCAGCTCCCAGTCCAGTGGCTGGCCCAACGATGTGGACGCAGGTTAGATACCCCCATAACCCCCCCCCCCCACCCCCACCCCATCTAACACCCCCTGCTGTGTTTTATGGCACTGTATCCCCCTACTGTCTGTCAGACCTGTTTTCCTCCCTCTACCCTCACTCCTCTCCTCTCCTTCCCTCACCCTCCCCCTCATATCCACCTGCTCTGTAGGCCTGTGTTTACACCTTTTCTAAATACTTTCAGTGTGCTCTGCAGTAGTAGTATGTAGTAGTATACCAGTGTGTCTGGTGCTCGGCTCTGTGCTCAGTTAAAAAATTATTAGATTCAGGCTCCTAGATTGTATTTTTTTAACCTTTATTTAACCAGGCAAGTCAATTAAGAACAAATTGTTATTTACTATGACGGCCTAGCAAGAGGCACAAGGCCTCCAGTGGACGTCATGTTCTGTGGTTAGAGGTTCTTTGACTGGGTGATGTGTGTGATGTGACATGTGAATCACAGAGCCTGCTGACAGACTTGACTTGACTTTTTAAAATGGTTATTTAATTGAATTGAACCTATTCAACTAGGCAAGTCAGTTAAGGACAAATTCTTATTTACAATGATGGCCTACACCGGCTAAACCCGGACGTCCCCCTATGGGACTCCCAATCACTGCCGGTTGTGATACAGTCTAGACTTAAGCCTCTATGAAAAGCTTTGTATTAAAGATATAATGTGGATAGCTTTTGGCATAATATTTTCCAAGAAAATATCTCTACAACCCCCCCCCTTCTTGAAATCACAAATTCTCTCAAAGTTGTGACTCTACACAGACTCCCATAGACGCTCCATCCTCTAAGCTGCACCCCCCAAACCTCCCTGTCTCCTTATGGTTTTACCCTCCAACTCCTCTGTTCTATAATAGATCATGTTCATGAATTAATGTAAGGTGTGCATCCCTTTCCATCCCCAGCCCTCACAGAAGCCTCCTATTCTAATGGTGGCCAATGGGAAAGGTGGAGGGAGAGCAGTGAATGTATTTGTAAAATGTGTCTGCTTTAATGTGGCCTCTATATGGACGCAGTTAATTTACAAACACGTTATAACAACATAATATTCCTAATTGTGCCACTGTTCTTATTTCATTACATGTCAATCATCCTGTACTTAGCTCTCATGTCATCAACTGAGTGGATTGTGGTTAACGTTCCACCCTGCTAATTCCCCCTCCTCCGTGGTTAACTGTGCCCTTCTCTCCTGTTTGGACTTCCAGTGCAGCACCATTTGGCCAGTGTGCAAGAGAGGAAGATAAAGCATGAAAACGATGGCGTGCAGTTTCCTTACCATGGTTAGAAAACATTGCACTCATATATATGTATTATAATCTATACTGTACATTAACTCATGCCGTCCTCAACTTGTACTGTATGCATCTCTCTGTCTCTCTGCTTGTCTATTTTTCCATACTTCCTAGCGAGTGTTCTCTCCATCCCTCTCTCTGTTCCTCTCTCCATCCCTCTCCTCTCTGCTGCTATTGGGTTGTTCTTGTTTCTCTCCCAGATATCTGTTGTGGTTTGTGGAAGTACCAAAGCCTTTTGGTAACCCAGTAGCTTCACCAAGTCTATTACTACCTCTCAAACACTGTGTCCACTTACTAAGGTAGAGGGCTTGATTAGGGTTGTGTATTTTCTGATTCAGGCTGCCAAAAAACTGTAACCTATTGTGCATTTATTTAATTGATTTCAATGTTTAATTGATTTCAATGTTTAATTGATTTCAATTTCTTTTTTGCACTATTTTTGCATTCGCTCATTCAAAATTCAAATTTCAGTTCATTTACATTGCAAAAGAGTTTTGAATTGCAGTACTTGTAATTTAGTCAGCAACACATGCATCAGTGGTACAGCCCTGTGAGAGTGGGTAGAGATTCCAGAGTGAGGCTCTGTCTCCTGTTGAGTTGCTGTGAGATGCTTCACCCAGTCAGTTACTGAGGCGGTGCTGTTCTGTGCCCCCCCCCCCCCACCTGTCATAGCCTCCTTCAACAGGCAGGACAGGAAGAGGAATACAACACAAACAAACAAGACTAAATGCACTCAGGTGTGCCGTCAAGGCACAAGGCACCGTCTGTCTCTAAAATATTCCACATACACACACACAAACGTGTACAAACACACACAAACGTGTACACACACACACACACACACACACACACACACACACACACACACACACACACACACACACACACACACACACACACACACACACACACACACACACACACACACACACACACACACACACACACACACACACACACACACACACACACACACACACACAATCTGGAGAGTAACAGCGTTCCGGTCCAGATGGTGCTTCCATGTGTCTACAGCAATGGGAGCTACTGGGTTACAGCAGACATCTGTTCTGGTGGTGGTGGTGTAGGGGGGAAGAGGGGGAGAGGGTCTCAGCTCCCCTGCAAAGGTGATTCACTACCTGAATGGAAGGCTCTGAGGCATATGAGGTGATCATGTAATTCATCATTACTTTTGCTGTCTCCTGCTCTGCTGTCTCCGGTGCCTGCTGAGGGGACATTGATACGCCTCTATGCATTTTCATTGGTTGTTTCCTTCTCCTCTCTCACTTCATTACAAGCTCAGCCCATCACTGTACTGTAGTCAACGTATTGGTCTGAGATAGCTTGTGGAAGGAGATATGTGTAGTAGGGAACATTGTGTTTTTGATGATGTGTATGTGTGTTGATGGGAGTGAGCGGTATGTATATGTGTTTGTATGTCTGTGTTCCTCTTTCTGGTTGTGGGGCGGGGGGGTCACGGTCCTCTGACAGTTAGGGCTTTTTGTGGCAGCCAGCTTGTTAGCGTGGCGAGGCTGAAGGGTCATGGGAGCAGTTGATTGGCTGCCAGTCTGCACAAGCCATGTGCCAGGAGTTGGTCTGAGAAATAGTGCAGAACAATCGATCGTGCTCGCTCACGCAAACAAACGAGTGCAAGGAAACACACACACACACTCACTCAGAGAGAAACAGAAACTGGAAGAGAGCGATCAGAGTAACTTCTGTTAACTCTAACATGCAAATCTTTCCTTGGGCATCTTGGCCTTGTTCTCCAGCCCAGCTCTTCACCCAGACGTCACATTTGTTACGATAACTAAATGAAATCACAGAGTGCCCAATCCCCCTTTAGCCTTGGTGGTTATATTCAGCATGTCCACCCTGAACATTTGTCTCATATAGCCAGTAGCGTTTCACTGGGTGAGACACATTCCTATTTTAATGTCCCAATCCTCTTAAAGTGCCTGAGTGCCATGCTGTGTTTTTATCATCATTAATACCATGCCACCAAATGGATCATCACACTCCCCACTCCCACTTGGTGTCACACATTCCTGCCTAGCAGAACATACGTGCCCGCCTACCCATTTCTATACTTACCAATGCCCACGCAGGCCCAGCTGCAACGCTGCAGTCAGAAGCATTGTGGGTAATTGTTGTGATCAAATGTTTCCCGAAGTAACACTTCAAAAACGTATTTGAGAACGGCTGCCTCGTTAGAGTTTATATGCTCAGCTTGTAAAAGCTATTTCAGCATCTCCCAGGGCCGTACTGAAACGATCCCCTCTTTATTTCATGTGTTTGTTTTATTTGTGTGAATATGTGTCGTTTAGTCGTTTATGGGACTTCTTCCTAGTCAGGTTTTTTTTCTGTTTGTGAATTTGTTAAAAATTATTTTTGTGTGCGTGCGTGTGTGTATGCACAAAATGTCACAAACTGTGCAGTATATGTTTGTGACTCAGGGCATGCATGTAGAAAAATGTGTGTTTGAGTGCAAAATTATTTTTATTTCTTATTTTGTTAATTATTCTCTCCAATACTTGATTTCATTCTTTGAATATCGTGGCTCCCTGAGGTCAAACACACCACTTGGCAATGGTCACAAACCCTACAATTCTAAATTGCCTGTTCCGATTACCATACATCAAAATAATTTCCCTCAAACCCTGCCTCACGAGGCCTTGATCATAAAACAGTCTCTTTACTCTGCAGCTCTTACACATTTGGCCATGTTTCTGGGCCAGTTGGTAAGCCTGGCCTATACTTAGTGTGCCTGTTTTTACCAAACTGGGGAATAGTTCATAGTCCTGAAGCCTCAACTGACATTTATAGAAGTAGGAGGACACGTTGATATGTTGTTAAATATATGTGCAGGCTATGCCGTCACTCTTCCACTCCTTTACTTTCTCTCTCTCCCCTTTTCCATCCATCCTTCATTGGCATTGGGCCGTCTGCTTGCCACCCTGACTGAACAGCTTGTGTGTGTGTGTTCTGTATCTACCATATCTGTAGGAGATGCATTAAACACAAGGCAGCCGAGTCTCCCTCCCACCAGCCCAGAGTTACATACAACTGACAGACTGACTTACAAGCAGTAGGCCACTAAATTAAAGGACATATTGATATATCTGTTGGCAGCCTGCAGCTACAATATATCTGAATATAGCTACACAGTCAATGTGCCACTTAAACACATTCTGGCCAGTCAATGTGCCACAGAAACTAATTCTGGCCAGTCAATGTGCCACAGAAACACATTCTGGCCTAGCTGTGAAGCAGTCCAAAATCACATTCCTTGTAAACAGGCACGTTAACAAGTGCAGTCTGTAGGGTGTGTGGGAGGGAGTATGTATTCACAGTGTTGTCATATAGCTGGAGGTCCTGCTGTCTATAAGGGATGCTGGGTGCTGAGATCACTGCTGGTGTGGGATTGGTGGTGGGATGTTGTGGTTTTTTATTTGATTTTCCTATACCCTGAGACAAGCCCTACCAATGGTGAGTTTGGGAACTGGATGCTTGCTCATGGACTCCACGCAGAGGACCAGTTACCAGAGTAGAATGCCAGTGATCAGAATCCTGTCTTTCGCTCATATACTCCAATGGTGGCAGCAATTATAATGCCATTACATTTCCCAGCTCTCTCTCTCCCCTCTGACACTGTGCCCCAAGCCTTCCTCTGAACCCGCCCCCGCCCCCCACCCCCTCCCCCCACCCTGCGCCACTTCAAAACAACTCCCTCCCCCCTGGACCCCTACTTTACTCTACCCTGGTTCTGATATGCTACAGCACAGAGACCGTACACTAACAGAGAGATATGGAAAGAGAGAGGTTGATCCATCGGTGTAATCAATCGATGCATTGATTTTAGTAGATCACAATTATAAAATCCATTACATTTTTTTAAGTAGAAGTCTTGAGTCTAAATTTAAGTCTTCAGTTAATTTGATTTGATAGAGCAAATAGCCACCAGCCTGTTCATTAAACCCAAGTCTCTGTTCTGCCATTTTGTTGATCCCATTTTTGCCAGGACTCTCCTCGCCTGGTTCTCTTAAGAAGCCGGGGAAATTCGATTTCAGCGCCCTGTCGCAGCAGACGAGGTCGCCTCGCATGGCGTTCACCCACCACCCGCTGCCAATGCTGGCGGGAGTGAGACCAGGTGAGACCCCCCTGACAGCCCTCCCAACCCCCTGCCCATCCCCCATCCCCTGACCCAGACCCAGTGGAGGGGTGGCAGTGAGTGGTGTCCGTAGGGGAAGGCTCTGCTGTCCCACCCTGTGAGGGACAACGGCAGTAGAGTTATGTTTTTGAAAGAAACCTAAGGCACAGAATATACAGTGCATTCGGAAAGTATTCAGACCCCTTGACATTTTCCACATTTTGTTACATTACAGCCTTATTCTAAAATGGATTCAATTGTTTTCCCCCCTCAACAATCTACACACAATACCCCATGATGACAAATAAACAACTGTTTTTTAGAAATGTTTGCACATATAAAAAAACTGAAATATGACGTTAACATAAGTATTCAAACCCTTTACTCAGTGTTGAATCAAGTCTTCTTGGGTATGACGCTACAAGCTTGGTACACCTGTATTTGGGGAGTTTCTCCCATTCTCTGCAGATCTTCTCAAGCTCTTTCAGGTTGGATGGGGAGCGTGGCTGCACAGCTTCAAGTCCAGGCTCTGGCTGGGCCACTCAAGGACATTCAGAGCCTTGTCCCGAAGCCACTCCCGCGTTGTCTTGGCTGTGATTAGGGTCGTTGTCCTGTTGGAAGGCGTACCTTCACCCCAGTCTGAGGTCCTGAGCACTCTGGAGCAACGTTTTCATCAAGGATTTCTCTGTACTTTGCTCCGTTCATCTTTACCTCAATCCTGACTAGTCTCCCAGTCCCTGCCACTGAAAAACATCCCCACAGAATGATGCTGCTACCACCATGCTTCACCGTAGGGATGGTGCCAGGTTTCCTTCAGACGTGACGCTTGGCATTCAGGCCAAAGAGTTCAATCTTGGTTTAATCAGACCAGAGAATCTTATTTCCCAGCTGGCTGTCATGTGCCTTATACTGAGGAGTGGCTTCCGTCTGGCCACTCTACCATAAAGACTTGATTGGTGGAGTGCTGCAGAGATGGTTGTCCTTCTGGAAGTTTCTCCCATCTCCACAGAGGACTTTTGGAGCTATGTCAGAGTAACCATTGGGTTCTCGCTCACCTCCCGGACCAAGGCCCTTCTCCGCCGATTGCTCAGATTGGCGTGGCAGCCAGCTCTAGGAAGAGTCTTGGTGGTTCCAAACTTCTTCCATTTAAGAATGATGGAGGCCACTGTGTTCTTGGCGACCTTCAATGCTGTAGAAATGTTTTGGTACCCTTCCATAGATCTGTGCCTCGACACAATCCTGTCTCGGAGCTCTATGGACAATTCCTTCGACCTCATGGCTTGATTTTTGCTCTGACATGCACTGTCAACTGTGGGACCTTTTATAGACAGGTGTGTGCCTTTCCAAATCATGTCCAATCAATTGAATTTACCACAGGTGGACTCCAATCAAGATGTAGAAATATCTCAAGGATGATCAATGGAAACAGGATGCACCTGAGCTCAATTTCGAGTCTCATAGCAAAGGATCGCAGCAAAACCTCATAGGTATTTTTATTTATTTTTTGTAACTGTTTTTGTTTCTTCATTATGGGGTATTGTGTATAGATTGAAGAGGAAAATAAGGCTGTAACGTAACAAAATGTGGAAAAGGGGAAGGGGTCTGAATACTTTCCGAATGCAAATTAGGCTAGAGTATAACATACAGTTGTTCCTTCCTGCTCCCTGTAAAGAGATCAGTCTCTGTCAGTCTGTGGTTGGGTGCTTAGGTGACTGGGTGAAGAGCCTCCATTCTGTACCTCCATTTCTCTGACCACCACCTTCCCTGATCACCACCTCCCCGAGCCACACTGCCCCAACCCACAACTATAGTCTTACAACCGGTACATGTAGTTAGTTCACGAAGTGCACATGATTCATTGGCTTCAGAACATTATTATACAGAGCCTGATAGAAACTTGGTGTACAGCCCTACATTCTCATGAGTCCTGTATTTTTTAGAGAAGACATTTGTTCTTGTTCTGTTGAGTATTTCTCCTGGCTCACGGCTGACAATGTCTTGCCATTTTCCCTTAAAATGCTTTATGCTTATGCCGTTCACCATCAATTATTATAGTCATCTATCTCTTTCTTCTCCTCTCTTTCTTTTCTCTCTCTCTCTGACTGAGACGCCTATGGTCGGGGAACCCAGGGAGTGTGTGAAGAGCTTACTGTTATTGTATCTGGCAGTGGAACAGAGTCATTGTGTGAGCCAGTGGTTATTTCAACCCCCTGGGGTCATCGACAAAGATCTCATGATAAAATCAGATATCAACAGTTGCCACAGGGCTGTAACTGGGACATTTGCATTCTCAATTGTATCATCACTATGAACCAGCAGTTCTGAAGTCATTTCTTAAGAGCTCAAAGCAAGTCATTGTGAAGGGTGAACAGTTCACCACAGATAATGAGTATGTGAACTTATCTGAACTCCCAACTCAAAGCTAAAAGTTCCTAAATTGATCAGAAGCAGTGAGGTTGACCACCATGTAATGACATCTACCTCAGAGATGCTGAGATTGCCTCCCACACTCTTAGAAAAAAGGGTTCCAAAAGGGTTCATCACCTGTACCCATAGGAGAACCCTTTTTGGTTCCAGAGAGAACCCTTTTTGGTTCCACTATTGGTTCCACCTCTATTGAAAGGGTCCTACATGGTTATCCAATGGGGACAGGATAACCATGGGGACAGGATAACCATGGGGACAGGATAACAATGGGGACAGGATAACCATGGGGACAGGATAACCATGGGGACAGGATAACCATGGGGACAGGATAACCATGGGGACAGGATAACCATGGGGACAGGATAACCAAAAGTATCCTATGGGGACAGCCGAAGAAGCCTTTTAGATAGCACCTTTTTTTCTAAGAGTGTACTCTGCCTCTGGAGCAGTTAGGCAATGCTCCCTTGACAATACTGAATGGAGCACATGTATTTTGTCTCTTCAACAAAGTTATGTATGTCATTCCCATGCCTGTGTGAAAGTGTTTACTGCGTTGTTGTTGTTTTGTGTCGTAGATCCAGGGGGTATGGGGGTGGGGGGTTGGGGTATAGCCCCCCCCAGAGAGCTTGGCCCTAGCCCAGTCTCTAATGGGATTAAGGGGGACTAAAGGACCGGGGAGACGGCTCCACCGGGGTAGCATGGAGCCTGGCAGGGAGCGATGTGCTGCTTGGCTGGGGGGTACAGGGCCCTGTCTGGGGGTAACACACTGGAGTTGGCAGCCTCACGCGGGCAGCTGGAGGCCCTGCCGGGTGGGGCAACACTAAAAGGGGTAGACTGGCACACCAGAAGAAAAAGGGAGAGGGTGCGCCCCACTAATACAAATCAAGGAGATTTGGTAATGGATATACATCTGACAGAGAGGGCTTTGTGTCCCATTCAAACGTTCATTCACACCTCAGTCTCCATATTCAGCTCGGCTGGGTGACTTAAAGCGAGATATTTTCTCACCCGCTCATGCAGGCATAAAAGAGAGCTTCTGTATTCCCATACAGACCAGCAACACAGGGACATTTAAACCCCCCCACCTGCACACAACCAAATAGATATCATCCATGTGTAGACCACTAACACATGCACATAAACTCACACGTACAGTGTGAACATAAAGATTAGTCTTGTCATAGAGGATCGTTGGAAAGCAGCTTGCCTATTTAAATGCCAAATTGCTGTGGCGCCTGTGAATCACACCCACAAAACAGCACACAGACGCACAGGCATTAAGACATTCTAATTTAAGACAGTGCTCAATGATCTCTTTGTGCGTTTAATTTTTTTGTGTGGTTTGGGGACTGCTTTTGTAATGTAGACCGTTGCGTTTGTGTGCTTGTTTATGTGTAAGCATTTCCTGTAAAGCCTCATTCTTTCTTGTAATACATTTTCACCCTCAATCTATCATGATTTGACGAAATGAAACTCCTATTTGGACCGATGTCACTCAATGTGCCTGTCCCTTGGTCTTAAGATGTGGCCCCTGTTGACTGTTAAACTAAAAGCCCAGTGAGTGTTCACTGCTGAACTGCATGTCTCGCTGTTAATCTCTGTTGATCTCTTATTCACTCTCCCTCCTTTCATCTATCTAACTAACGTATGTCTCTTCTCAGGGAGCCCCCGTGCCTCAGCCTCTGCCCTGCACTTCCCCTCCCCCTCCATCATCCAGCAGTCCAGCCCGTACTTCACCCACCCCACCATTCGCTACCACCACCATCCTGGACAGGACCCCCTGAAGGAATTTGTGCAGTTTGTCTGCGCTGATGGTTCGGGACAGTCTGGCGGCCAGGTAAGGTTTGATGTAAGAGGAGAGTTCAGGGGCTGAGTGACACCAACCACTAATATAATCACACATGGGCACAACAAAAGACAAATGAAGGCAGTAAGAATAGAATTCCACGATCTAATGTGTGGCCATGCAAACGACACAAGCATGACTAAATGAAGTGGTGATTATTAACACTGTATAGATATGTACTGTGTTTCCCTGTGTAAACACTACACTGAGTACAGTACTGAGATAGAGACCACAGGTTTGTTTGTGTTTCATCACTGCGGACACCATTTGCTGTTAAGTATAGATACAGTATGATGATAGAGGAGTGAAACTGTAACAGTGAAAAACATGAAAACCTTTAAGTTATGTAGTATGCAAGGTAAGGAAACAGGGTTGACTTTCTGATTCTATCTTTTTTTTTTACTTTAACCAATTGCCAAACTTTTGCACCAGTGAGGAGGAGAAAGCAAAATACTACTATTGACAATTTCCTGTTGGTCCAGGGTTTTCTGTACTTAATCTTTTTTCCTTGTCCTGTGCTCTTCCAGACCCTAAGGTTCCCTTTTTTCTTTTGCTCCGCCCACCCCCTCAGATTATGTAATCATCAGCACGAAAGCCTACAATCACAGCACATTTCAATCAAGCATACATGTTCTGTCTTCCGTTTTTATTGTAATTATTATTTTGCGTGTTGTTGGTGTCATGTTTTCTTAGTGGAGTATTTTTCCCATGTTTTGATTTGTTGCCATGTTATGGACAAACCCCACCACCAATTGTGCTCTCACCCCACTCACCCCTCCACCATGGACCACCCCAGAACTCCCCTCTGCTCCAAATCCCCTATCAACCCCTGTGGTGATTATTATTTTGTACACCTCCATAAATGACGCAATGCACATACATCATTCGTTTGGCTGTTGTTTCCAACACCCCCACCTCTCCCACCACCCATCATGGATATTTTTTGGACCTGGTCTCTGGAGCTGCGTCCTCTCATGCCGTGTGCGGGTTGTCACATGTCGCCCTCCTGACCCTGTTTGTGTTGTCCGCAGCCAAACGGGAGCGGCCAGAGCAAAATGCCGGGCTCCTTCTTGCTGCCTCCACCTCCCCCAGTGGCCCGCCCAGTGCCCCTCCCCATGTCCGACTCTAAATCCAGCAGCACGCCTCCCGACGGCGGACTGACCTCGCCCACATCTCCGTGTAAGTGATCCCACAGACCAAGTCAGAACCAAAACCAAAATCACCCAATAATTATTTATTTTTTACTGGAGCTGCCCCTCTGTATCTTAGGGCCCTGGCCATCCATCCTCTGCCCACTCCCATAGTAAATACCCCCTCCCCCCCCCAACAGCCAGCTCACCTCTCACCTCCTTCACCGTCTGGGATCATACTGACCCTAGAGTTATGACAGAAGCCTGTCACCATTCTCCTCTGATGACCCTTTTGTGGTGTCCTCCAGGGCTCTATATTAGGCCCATCCTCTTTCTCTTAGAACACCCATCCTGAGCACTGCCTTGAATGACACTAACCCTTCCTCGATACCCCTGTGCCTCTGCGCTCACAGATGTTGATGCAGAAGATTGCCATCCTGGTTTTCCTCCATTTATATGTTTTATTTAACTCATTTGGCCAGCCCCCGAGATGTCATTTGAGATCGGAAGTAGTCTAAAATAGAAATAGAGTTTTCATTTCCTTTTTGTCAATTGCTCACTCTAAATCACTTATTTATTTTTTTACTAGTGGCACATATTTAGGGCAGTTTATGTGGACTCCAAAACATCATGCTCCAGTTATTCTGCCATTTCCCCAAAAAATGTCCAAACATGAAAATAATATTTGGAGTTATATTTTACTTTTTAGTTTAATTGATTTTTTTTTTTTAAATCTGAGTTGGTGGTGTTGTTGCTTTGAAGGTCAGACATGGAGTTCTGCTTATGTATGTGCAGTTTTAGACTGAAGGGGTGTGTCCATTAGAAGGGTGTGTCTAGATATGGGGCGTGTCTGCCAAAACGCTTCTCACCTATGACAGAAGGGGCACTGGACGGAGCACTTTTTTTTTCTTTTTTTCCCTTCTCTTTTTTATATTTCAGATTTTTGTATTATTTTGTTTTGTTTTATACATTTTTTTCAACCCCCTCAATCAATGTCTCAAAGTCTTTTATGTATTTTATCTATGTTACTGATTCTCAAACACGAGGGTTCCAAAAGGGTTCTGCATCTGTCCCCATAAAAATACACTTTTTGGTTTCAGCTAGAACCCTTTTGGGTTCCATGTAGATCCCTCTCTGGAAAGGGTTCTACTCCATGTAGAAAAGATTTCTACCTGGAAACAAAAGGGCTTCTTAAAAGGGTTCTAGATAGCACCTTTTTTTCTCAAAGTGTACTTAACGTTTGTGTATGCTGCTAAATAATACAGACTTACACACACTACACACACACACACTACAGCAATTTTCCAGTATCAGATTCTTCACATGTTAGAAGGGTTTGTAATAACAACCTTTGTGTTGCAGTCCATATTGACCTCCAACTTCCCTAAATTTGCTTCAACCTTTAACCCCAATGGGACCAGGGTTATAGTTTGGAGATGTCCGGCTCAGTTCAGTAGCCCTACTCTATGATGCTTAGGGGGACTTACAGTAACAATTATGTGTGTGATGTCAGGTTGAGAGCTTAAAGCAGTATTTTCATTGCAGTATTTACTGAAATTGTTATGAAACTTAAGTACGATGCTCCGTAATTTTCTTTTATTGATCACAGGCTGTGGTTTGTGCTGAAATGGTTTGACCATTTCTCCTTTCTGTGTCTGTCTGCAGCTTACTCCACGTCAGGGGCCCCAGCTCCCAACAGGTTTGTCAGCATCGGATCACGGGACAACAACTTTCTGAACATCCCGCAGCAGACACAGGTGAGCAAACAGCTTTAGGGATCGATTCAATCCATGACTACAGTCTCCGCTAACGCAGGAACATTGCCTTTACATTTCTATCGTGCTGTAGCACAGCTCTTCAGCGCTACGGATTTAATCAAGCCCTTACTCTCATCAACACTAGTACCAACACTACCAAACTGCATTAGCACATTAGCGCTTTCTGCTGCTTTCCACAGTGTGTGAGTATGTGTTTCCGTGCGTGTTTTCATGTGGTGTGCATGCGTGTATGTGTATTTTTTGTGTGTAGGAAACCTGTCTGTTTTCATTGAGATTATCGGCCCAACTCAGGAAACTTACTTAGGTGAATGGATACATGCCAAAATATTTCTTATTCCCAAACTACTCCCTAAATCTCACTGGTGTATTTCCCCTCCCTCTCCTCATCCCATGATTTGTTGTGAATGTGTGTTTTACCGTGTGTATGTTTTACCGTGTGTGTGGTTTACCGTGTGTGTTAAACTGACCTCTCACTGTTTATTTGGCCCATCTGGAGCCTGCCCCTCAGGCAGCGGGCTCTCTCTCTCCACCGCACTGCCTCTCGCTCATATGCCTCCTCCATTACCCACTGCACTTTTCTCATTAGTGTCCAACCACACCCGCCCCGAGCCAGCTCTGCTCCACACTCCTCCCCACCACATGGAAACCATCTGAAGCCCTCTGCTGCTCTCACCCTCCCTCCCTACACTCCCTCGCTTCACTCCCTCTATGCTCTCCCTCAGCTCACTCTCTCTCTCCCTCCTTACCGCCCCTCTTCTTCCCTCTCTCTAGCTTCGTAACATGCCCTGTTTGACTAACCCACCCCGCTCATGAGGCTCACCTTACACCACCGTGCTAACCCTACGCCATTTTGTCCCTTCTTTACCCTCTCTTTCTGAACAAACTGAGAACTACACACACACACACACACACGTGCACACACACACACACACACTTCCTGTGTAGCCCTCCAGTGCTCTGTGCTATTGAGTATATTGTGTTTACAGTATGGTTTTAGTTTGCACTGGAGAAATTAAATTGTATAGGGAGCTTTAATTGGTTGCATATGTAGCTCAGAAATGACATTGTTAGCATAATGCTCTATCAAAACATTAATAATGTGCAAAGGCCTTGTGAAAAGTCTGTTTGCTGTGACTGCAGGGCCTGAATAGAACTCTCACTCCCAGAGCATAGATATTTGGTCTCCAAGTGCCCTCTGATGGCAGCAAGGGGGTTTTACGGCCGGAGGAGAGAGGAAACAGGAGAATGAGGGAGGGAGAAAAATAGTGAAAGAGGGGGAGAGGGAGAGTTTCAGCACAGCCCTCCTCAGAGAAGTCACGTCCCGACTGTCTGGTTGCCCGCAGCAACCAGACATGATGTCATAGCCACTTGAACTTGAGAGGGGATGCTGGGGGGAGGAAGGCATGGGTAAGGAAAGAGGGTGGTCACTACTGCCAAGGATTCCAGAGAGAGTGTTAGAGGGAGATAGATGGAGAGAGAGAGAGACAGAGAGATAGTGTAACTGACAGAGGAAGAGTTACGAAGCCCGTAGGCTGCTGGGACAGAGCCTGCGGCAAGAGGGGGGAGGAGGGAGGGCAAGAGGCAGGAGTGGGGGGGTATTCAGGCGACCTGTTAGAGTCAAACAAACAAACTGCACCTCCCCGGAGGCCCAGAGTTTCCAAGGCTCCAGAATGTTGGCCAGTGTTGACTGGTGCCAGATCCCGGCCGGCGACCCAGTTCTGCTCTCTTTTCACACTGAGCGGGAGAAACTCAATCTGAATACAGGGAGCGCCAGCCATCTCTCCCCCCGCTGCCTGTGGACTCTGAGTCCAGTCAGAAATAACAACAGCCTTTAGCAGCAGAGCCACACCATACTCCCACATCACTATAGTACAGTACACTACACTACAGTACAGCCATGGACAGTCAGTCAATATAGCTGAGAGTATTTCCTCAATATGACAAGGGGCTGACAACTGTTGACCATTGTTAGTGTAAGCAATGTGTGGCCTCTAGTGGTCAATTGTGGAACTTAGTGTTTACTTATTTTCAATGGTACACATTTTAACTTAAAACTTCTTCAGGATCGGTAGGTCCCCCACGGGACGGTTGAGCTAACGTAGGCTAATGCGATTAGCATGAGCTTGTCAGTAACAAGAACATTTCCCAAGACATAGACATATCTGATATTGGCAGAAAGCTTAAATTCTTGTTAATCTAACTGCACTGTCCAATTTACAGTAGCTATTACTGTGAAAGAATGCCATGCTATTGTTTGAGGAAAGTGCACAGTTATGAACTTGAAAAGTTATTAATAAACCAATTAGTCACATTTTGGGCAGTCTTGATACACAATTTTGAACAGAAATACAATGGTTCATTGGATCAGTCTAAAACTTTGCACATACACTGCTGCCATCAAGTGCTGTGCTGGAATAATACATTATGGCCTTTCTCTTGCATTTCAAAGATGATGGTACAAACAAATACAAAAAAAACAGTTGTTTTTTTCTTTGTATTTTCTTTTACCAGATCTAATGTTATATTCTCCTACATTCATTTCATATTTCCACAAACCTCAAAGTGTTTCATTTCAAATGGTATCAAGAATATGCATATCCTTGCTTCAATGCCTGAGCTACAGGCAGTTAAGATTTGGGTATGTCATTTTAAGCGAAAATTGAAAAAAGGGATGGATCCTGTTAACAATGTCCTCTTTTTTTCTATTTAACAGTCTTGGTTCCTCTGACATGACCTGTCTGCAAACCAGCGTCTAGAATCTTTCATTACAATTGGGAATTGAAACATGGAAAACAGAAAAATAACCCACAGGAAATTGCCCAACAATCCTTATGTCTCACATAAAAAGTGAAGCAACCCAGGAAATCTTAGCATGATACTAGTAGAGGAACTCTGGACCCGATTACCTAAACAGAGGGACCCCCACCCATTTTTAAGACGGGAGGATCATAGAATTTGGGAGAGGCAGAGGACAAGTCATCATCTCTCAAAACCACCGAACCAGCAAAACACGGCAACACAAAAAGAGGAACCTGAAGAGAAAAAAGGTCACCTTCTACTTTGGAACAAGGACACATTGTGCAATGGCTGGGAAAAGCAACTGTTCAACAGTCAAAAAAACTGATGTAGGAGTGGGGATTGAAATTGAAGGGAACATCCAATCACTCTCTTGAAGGCACAAAACACGCCATAATTTAAATGAGGTACACTCCCCACTGTCAAATCACCCACAAAACAAACCCATTAGGTTCCAGTGAAATATGTAGCAGTCCATGCTACTGTGATGTCTCCCTGTCACTCAACACACTGTCAATTGACCAATATTTCCCAGTCTTATAACCATTGACCTAATCAGCCCCACTACTAACAAGACAGAAACCATGCCAAAACATATCCTAAAGGTTGCACTACAAGCTGAATTAACACAAATCTCATGTCCACTATTACACCTACATGGCATGGGGGAAAAACAGGCTTACCTATGATTGTATTGTTATTATTAGTGAAAGAGAAAAAAACATATGAAAAGTCTCAGCCTACAGTTCAGCAACACAAGGCCTCCACTCTAACCAGCATCCCAGCAGAAGAACCCAAACCCAAGTAAAGCAAAATGCAATTGCCCAGTTCACTCTTGCAGAACTACAACTGCGACAATAATCAAGTGCTAAGTATACCCACTTTCATTTGAATGATGAATGCCATTTGTAACACACGTATACACACACACACCGGGCCCAAGTGGTGTTATTGTCTATACCACATGCTATTCACACGTTTCCAGTACACTCTTTTTGCCCCTTGTTGTAGACACAGAACCCAACACACATACTTAGTTAAAAATACAGGCCTCTGCTTTAACACCCAGAACTACACAGCTGTAGTAGTAATATTCCCTTTTGCACAGAATTGTTTTATTTTTTGTTTCTTCTCTTATTGGACTTGTCCCTCTGAATTTGTCCGCTTTAAAAAATGTGTTTGAATGACAGCACCTTATTGAGAAATACAGCGGGTGGGAGCGAGACTTCGAGTGGTATTGCCAGGAAGGGTGATTCTGTCAGTGTTCAGTACCATGTAGTGAAACAGTGACATTAGGTTGCTGAGGGCCCAGAGCCCACCTCCCTCCCATCTCCCTGAAGTTGACCCTTTTTGTTTACACTCCCAGACTGCCCCTGTTCCAAGAGCAGAGAGCCACGCTGCGGAGCAAAATGATGTGACATGTTTGTTCCCATGTTTGGGGAGGAGAGCCTGGGTTGAAGTCAGAGGCCATATTGAGATGGTCTGGCAGGGTGCTATGGTCGCCTCTTTTCCCTGACACGATCTCAGCTCCCCATCCTATCCAGCATGTTCATTCTGTTCAATCAGCCCTTATAGATCAAACTGCCCTAAAGATACCTTACCAGCCAAAAGTTCAACCTTTTGAAATCAAGAGGGACAAATTAAATGAACACACTTAGCACAGCGCCACTTGACAAACTCACACACTCACATGCAAACTTACAGTATAAGTAGCAGTTACAACCCCCCAGCCCAGGCCAGATTGACTGTAAAGGGAAGTCTTAACATAGGGAAATCTCTGAGGAAACCTTTTGTTTTTAATCATTCACTTTTTATTTGAATTCCTAACATTACTAAGATTCAGTTCAACATCAGCTCAAATCACCAACCTCACAAAATAACTGGACTGCCTGGCCATGTACTTCACTGCAGGGAAACAATGTTGCCAGATGGCAACCATCTCATCAGCTTGATAGAGAACTAGCACTGCTGAATAAGAATTATGATGGCTATGGTGATTTCTTTTCTAATCTATGGAAGTGCCTCTGTATTCCCATTATGCAATTTGTTAAACATGAATTCAGGTTCTTTTTCTCACATATAAGCTAATAGTGAATGGTGGTGAAATGCTATGTCTGGGGAGAAAAACAGTGACAGCTCACTGAATAATTGCAATCATCTTTATATATACACACATATATATTTATAGATATATACATTTTTTTATTTGCAAAATAAGCTCTGTGGCAGTCTAGTTATTTTTTGAAGCATGGCACAGTCAATTGATGCATCTTAAATATCTGATTAGAGCAAAAGTACCAGTCCCTACACCCACACCTACATCTAATAGCAAAAAGTTTCCATGGCAAATACTATAGATACATGATTTATATAGCAAACAATAAAGTGACATTGTAGTCAAGGAAAATAACAGATTAGATTTTGGTTATTCTTTCTTGTTTGGGAAGTATTGTTGAAAAAAATGTATGTATGTTGATTGAGCCATGTGCAATGCCTTGGGTAGATAAATTGTGTTTGTCTGTTAGAGATTGTTTGAGGGTGTCACGAGAAAAGAGAGGCTAAACCCTCTATTTTTTTTGTTTTAAGTCCACTAGCTCCGGGACTCTAAACACGAGGGCAGACAAAAAAAATCCCAGTCTTTGTAAATTGAAAATGAGTTTTTATTTTTTTCCCTTATTCCTTTAAAAAAATGTATTTGTAATGATTTGTTTTCTAAATCTGGGAGGGCTGAAGGAACAATTTAGCAAAACAAAAATATATATCACTAAATGAAACTGGTGCTTTTTACGAAATAAAGTACATTCAAACTCTATTATACATAAATAGTAATAAACAAAATTAAGTGTTATCATAAAGCACATTTTAGGAAACATGCATTATTCTATTTCTCTTTTTGTATTTACCAAGGGGGGAGGGGTTCATTATATGAAAAGGTTGTGACAAAAGGCATTTTTCTTCAACCTTTATCCCATAGCAGGAAGAGGACCGTTCTGTTTAGTTTGATTAGATGGTTATCCTGACAATGGGATGATGAACTAGTGGAAAAGGCCTGACATAATGGACATCTGGGCCTTGTCAGTATCACCAGAGAACTGACTAAAACATGACCTATTTAACAGATGAATTGCAACTTGCATCCAATTTTCTAAACTGTGGACATGTTTAAAACTGGACAACCAAAGTAATCAAGTTTGGGACACAGACAAGATCTTCCCCATTTTGGGAGATGCATCAGATATGGAATCCATTTTCTAAGTGTTAGCTCAACCACAAAGTGATTAACAGCGTTTGGAGAGATGGGAGGTGTAATGTGAAATACATTTTGGTAGGTTTAGTTGATTAGTAGACTCCTATCTCAAACCCAAACAAGAGGTGAGGGAGTATAAGGTGTATTTTGAGCACAGAAAGGATGAGAACAGGTTTAAATCGAAGAAGTGAACCCTTCCCCCTTCCACTCCCAATCCGCAGTGTAAATTATTCTAAATATTTGTTTGGTGATGTAGTGTTAGAATCAGAGCATCTTAAAGGTTGTCCCTAAAAAGTGCCTTTTGTTCACAGACTCCATCTTGTAATCCTGAGTGCCCGTCTCAAAAAAGTCCCCTCCTTCATATTTCTTCTATATCCTCTCCTTCAAGCTTTTCAAAGCAGTATATATAGTACTAAAGGAAATTGGTGTGATTTAGTTATTTTTATTGTTGAATAATTAAGAAAAGCACAAAAAAAAAAATCTGTCTTGCTTGTCTTCCTGTATCTTGTCTTCTGTCTCTCTTGGACACTGGAGTAGTCTGTAGCTGCGTTACCCTCCTTATCCCTCCCCAAACCCCTTTTCTCTGAATGGAGGGGTAAAAAAAAGCAAAACTTTGTCTGAGCAGAATGCAGTTAGCTCACATGTTATTCTTGTCTGTATGCTTCACATTGTATACCATACCGATCTCTTCAACTTCTCCATTGAACAGCTAATGTGAACAAGTTACACCGGGTGGGCTCTTGGGGTGTGGCGAGGAGAGGGTCTGTGAGGGCGCCTAGTTTTTCACTGGGATGTATTTGAGAACATATCATGTGGAGATAAAATACACATAGGAATTTCCCTCTGAATGTGCAAGGGAGCTGCATGGCAACTGGGGTAGAATGGGCAGGTTTATAATTCTTGTTTTTATCAAAAAATTTTTTTTACAGAATTTGGATTTTCATATCTTATGCAGCAATGCTACATTGAGACCATTTAATGATGCACCTTTCTAGTGGTTGTATGAGACCAGCTATTAAAACAAGTGAAAAAAAGTACCTGAAATGACTAAGCACCTTATAACGGAATGGTTTCAGCCCAGGTAGACTGACAGGCTCAGATCCACAATCAAGAGAACCATTACACCCATTTACTAGAACCCTAAATGAACAGTGAGAACAATTACAGACTAAAGTCATATGGTTCTATACACTGTATGTGACACGTGGTACAGTTAAAGCACCTTGAAATTCCACCAGCAAAATCAAGAGTGGGCTTGATAGAGGGCCTACTTGTTTCCTACAAGAATATGCACGTTTTTATTGTAAGTGATTGCAGCCAGCAGCAGTATTAGCCTTGACAAGTAAAGCGCCAGTCGAGAAGCCAGAGTGACAGGTTTCAGTGTGTGCTTTGCTTGGGCAGAATGTTGGTCCCTACCTATCTTGCCCTGTAGCACCAGAGAGCTGTCTCACCCTGGCCCTCCATTTTTTTATTTTCCTTTGGGTTTATTTTTTAAAGTGTGTAGGGCCATGTTTAGTGTTGTGTAGAGTGAACCCCCAGCTGGCCTTGCCCCCCCACCGCGCCCCTCAGTGCAGCTTCCCTCCCTCAGGAATACACCTCCCAGAGCCCATGGTGAAATGCATGTGTTAATTACAGTTTCTTTTCCATAATAATAAAAACAGTTTGAAAAGAGCAACACTTGAATAAAAGGATGTTCTTGACTGTAACTTACCTGTTTCTGTCTGCTTATTTTCAGATTGCTGTTTGATTGGTTAGGTGGTTTGCCTGTGCTGGGGATGAGAACCCTAGAGTTGCATCATGTTAGAGTGGGGTAAGAGGCCAAAATAGTTTCACTGCTTATCAGAAAATCTACTTAACAATACTGATAATGGAGGGTCAAGTCCACAGGACTAGCACTACTCATTCCCACATGATACTGAAATGCCTGGACTTGAACCGGAGTGTGTATAAATTACATTTCCTGTAATACTTTGTATTCCATAAGATCACGTTGAGTTTCATTTCAGTTGGCCTCATTCATTGTCCAGACCAAGAATGTGGTGCATACGGGAGTGTTTGGCATGAAATAAAACATAAGAAGCCATGATATATTGATGTTTAATGAAGCTGAGCATTGTAGCAGACCATGTTGATGCTGTAAAATGCCAGTGTCAGTGAAAGCCATGTTCACAAAAACAGATGCAGTCAAACATATTGTCATGATCACTATTCACTATTCCTTTAAAATAGGTTGAGATTGAAAACTTTGTGTTCACATGTGTATTTGTTTCAAAGGTCCAATAAATAAATCAAAACTGACATTTTTCACTTAAGTCAAAAATGGCCTGAACTAAATGCACAATGAATTTGGTTTGAGTGTAATTGATCTTACTTGTGGCAAGTTGAAGGTGCCTGCAGGGTAAAAATAGCCATTCAACCAGTTTTGAAAAGAGAAAACAGGGAATGCTGTGCAAGGGAGTCAATACATTTGAATGCATCTGTTCAATCCAAACTCATAAAAGCTTGTCTCTTCACAGACCCATTCAACTCCTGCCATGTTAAGTTAAAGAGAAAACATACCTTGATAAAACCACACATTTCTTGGTACCCTCCGTTCCCTCAGAAAACCCACAATAGCAACATCTTAAAACACTGAGAATCCTTATTGTAAACTTTTAAAAGAACTTTTAAAATGTCATCCTGAAATATAGGTGAAGCATGTCAATCAAAGACAAAATGACAGATGCCGAGAAAACAGACAAATCATTACTCATTACATACAACCTAGTTGGGAAGGGAGATCTGCTGGTCTAAGCCTCATGTTTTACTATCTCAGTTGGAAACAGTTGGTTAAAGCTAGGCGATAGCCAGTTTAAACTTCAGATTCACCTCATCACTAAAGACTGTTGAATAGTCTGAATAGGCTCATTCAGGCTGTGGATGATGACAATGATTGGCTATGACTGGGTCCTGGTTTAATAAAGACTTTATACGGACAACCTTCATGTGGACCCTTGTTCTTACTGGACATTTTGGGCTCTATTCAATCCGTAGTGCTGAATATCCGCTTTATAGCGCTATTGACAATTTAAAGGCAATGTTCCCGCAGTCGCCAAGACTGCATTCATGGTAAATGCTGCATATGTCTGCTCAACGGGGAATTACCCTTACATTTTTACACGATACGGGCTGAATCCAGCCCTTAGTGTCTCATGACCAGCTGGTCCCGTTGTATTTGAGCTGCCCTTCGTGTGTACTATTAATCAGATCCTATGAGAAAGGTGGTGTGTCTACTCCTCAGCCTTGGGAAAGAGGTAATTGAGTAACTCCAGCATCCCAGGACTGGTCCCTGCCAGCTCTCTCTTCCCCTCTTCAGAGGATTATATGTAAAGGTAAGGTCAGCGTTGGTCAGCTCATCAGAGACGTAACACTAGAGAGGACTGTGCACCTTTCAGCAAAACCTAATTTTCAGACACATATCCACACAGTAATGTACCTGTACGGTTCTGTGAGCATACACACATCCAATAGTCATTTTGGTTGTTCTATACCGCTCGATTTACTCAGGATGTTGAGCATTTCCACACCCAGAGAGATCATGGATATCTGAGTGAAAACTAAAAGCGCTAGCTATGAGGTGTAGTGAGGGGACCCCATATATAACTTAACCTGGCCACTGGTGAAATGTACTTGCCTATATGACAATACCATGGGATGAGATGTGTTTTGCTATGTGGTTGGTTTTTGAATGGCAAAGGAAATGTGAGGGACTGGTGCAATCAAGTGAACAGACCACAAGCGGACTCTTCATGACCGTCAGTTTAGTTTCCCTTTCCCCTCTTGCCTCAATACACCAACATTGTAGAAGTGCATCAAGGAGAATGCGCTTCCATTACAACCACCTACAGCATTAACAAGCTTAGATATGCATATCAATGACTTTGCACCTTAATTGAATGGCATCCACCTGTACACACACACACACACACAGACATGTACACACGCACACACTCCGCAAAGCCTTCAGCCCCCTCCTTCCCATTCCCAAAGCTCTTCTAAAATCTCAATATACATCTATCTGCCCTAAACAAATCCCACACATTCCATTGGAATTCAAGTGGATCTCATTATTCCTCTTTCACCCTTAGATCAACATATACTTTGTGTAGCTTGTAAGACCCCCCCCTCCCTCTGAAATGACCTGAAGATCGTTGCTCTACAGTGGGGTGCAGTCCTTGTGCTGGGCTGGAGAGGAGGGCAGGCCAGCGCCTCTCATTCATCCTCAAAGCCCTGGTTCAGGAGGAAGTTGGCCGCTAGGTTCTCGTTCTTTTCACAGGCAAAGTAGGCCTGGATCACCAGCGCCTCGGGGAAACCCAACGCTTTTAACTGAGACAGGAGAGAGAAAAAAATATAACATTTCATTACTATTTCTCACCAGAAAGATCACAATGTATGCATTTCTTAGCTAGTCTTCTTGTCAGTTGAAGCCATCTTATGCCCTAAACAGTGCATTGAGAGGTCTTTAGCTCCCCTCACCCTCTCGATGGCTTCTTTCTCCTGAGGTGTGACCTGAATGTAGTTGACTGGAGCTCCCTCCTCCACTGCAGCACCCAGGTCCCCCACCTCAGGCACGTCTCCAACCTCCCCCGCCGGCTCATTCAGCATCTGGATGAACAGCTCCTGGTACTGGCTGATTTGCTGTTGTTGATTTTTATCAATAGGGAAAGATAGGTAGACAGCAATCAGCAACAGGCAGAACATACATTGTGAAATCACAAAACCTGGGAGGTGTCAATATAGGGAGTGTGTGACGCAAGCTAGTATGAGTGGTGGTGCCATCAGTGTGTGTAGTGCATGGTGTATGTGTGTTACCTGTAGGAGCTGTGGGTTCTCCCGGCCCAGCTGTTGGAGCAGAGCTGGCAGCAGTGAGGGGTTCTGTTGGATCACCTGCCTCATGCTCTGGAACTGAGGCTGGGAACGCAGGAACTCCAGAGGGTTTTCTCCTGCAACACAAACAGAATATTTACAGAAGAGAACCCGTTGATACATACAGTAGATATAGATACAACACTTACTAGGGAAAATGCACATAAACCATGCCCATCTTTCCAACAATCTCATCTGATATGCAGTGCATTTGGAAAGTATTCAGACCCCTTGAGTTTTTCCACGTTGTGTTACAGCCATATTCTAAAATTGATTAAAATGTTTTCCTCATCACTCTCCACAGGTTTTAGAATTTTTCTGCAAATGTTTTAAAAATAAACTACCGTAATTTCCGGACTATAAGCCGCTACTTTATTCCCACGCTTTGAACCTCACAGTTTATACAATGACGTGGCTAATTTATGGATTTTTCCCGCCGCCAAAAAACTGAGCACCGTCACATAATGTGACGTAAAATCGAGTGCGCTCAAACTTCCCATCATTCTGATTACAGTAGTAATTTTGTCACCCTCATCATGGCAAAGACGGAGAAATGCATATGATGCAGCTTTCAAGTTGAAGGCGATCGATCTGGCTGTTGGAAAAGGAAAGAGAGCTGCTGCACGGGAGCTTGGCCTTAATGAGTCGATGATAAGACGTTGGAAACAGCAGCGTGAGGAACTGACTCAGTGCAAAAAGACAAAAGGCTTTCAGAGGGAAGAAAAGCAGATAGCCCAAAGTATTTGCAGCCACTCGACATCAGTGTAAATCGTGCATTTAAGGTGGCGCTCCTTGTTCAGTGGGAGTCTTGGATGACAAGTGGGGAGAAATCCTTCACTAAAACGGGCTGCATGCGAAGAGCAACTTATGGTCAAGTCTGCCAGTGGGTCCTGACAGCGTGGAGCATTGTCAAAATATCCACTATCATCAACGGGTTTCGAAAGGCTGGACTGCTGCGTGTTGAAGGGGCAGCATGAGCTCAGCGGGGTATTTGCCTCCGGATGAAAGTGACGAGAGCGACAATGAAAACGATCCAACATCGGATGAAGCAATTCTCAGGCTATTCATCTCCGACACCGAAGGAGATGACTTCAGTGGTTTCAGTGCACAGGAGGAGGAAGATAGTGACCAAGTTCATTTGTTTCAATGTACCGGTAGGCACCTGCGGCTTATAGACATGTGCTGTGTATTTATGTACAAAATACATATTTTTTAATAATTCAGTAGGTGCGGTTTATATTCAGGTGCGCTTAATAGTCCAGCAATTACAGTATTATATTTCAGACCCTTTGCTATGAGACTTGAAATTGAGCTCAGGTGCATCCACTTTCCATTGATCATCCTTGAGATTTTTCTACAACTTGATTGGAAAGGCATACACCTGTCTAGATAAGGTCCCACAGATGACAGTGCATGTCAGAGCAAAAACCAAGCCATGAGGTCAAAGGAATTGTCCGTAGAGCTCCAAGACAAGATTGTGTCGAGGCACAGATCTGGGGACAAGTACCAAACAAGTTCTGCAGCATTGAAGGTCCCCAAGAACACAGTGTCCTCCATTCTTAAATGGAAGAAGTTTGGAACCACCAAGACTCTTCCTAGAGCTGGCCGCCCGGTCAAACTGGGCAATAGGAGGAGAAGGGCCTTGGTCAGGGAGGTGACTAAGAAACCGATGGTCACTGACAGAGCTCCAGAGTTCCTCTGTGGAGATGGGAGAATCTTCCAGAAGTACAACTATCTCTGCAGCACGCCACCAATCAGGCATTTGTGGTGGAGTGGCCAGACGGAAGCCACAACTCAGTAAAAGGCACATGACAGCCCACTTGGAGTTTGCCAAAAGGCACCTAATGGACTCCTAATGAGAAACAAGATTCTCTGGTCTGAAGAAATTAAGATTGAACTCTTTGGCCTGAATGCCAAGCGTCACATCTGGAGGAAACCTGGCACCATCCCTACGGTGAAGCATGGTGGTGACGGCATCATGCCGTGGGGGTGTTTTTCAGCGGCAGGGACTGGGAGACTAGTAAGGATCAAGAGAAAGATGAACAGAGCAAAGTAGATAGATACTTGATGAAGAGCGCTCTGGAGCAGGTTAGGACCTCAGGACTGGGGTGAAGGTTCACCTTCCAACAAGATGACACTAGCGTCATACCCAAGAAGACTTGAGGCTGTAATCGCTGCCAAAGGTGCTTCAACAAAGTTCTGAGTAAAGGGTCTGAATACTTACAGTTGAAGTCAGAAGTTTACATATGCTTAGGTTGGAGTCATTAAAACTCGTTTTTCAACCACTCCACAAATGTCTTGTTAACAAACTATAGTTTTATCAAGTCAGTTAGGACATCTACTTTGTGCATGACACAAGTAATTTTTCCAACAATTGTTTACAGACAGATTATTTTACTGTATCACAATTCCAGTGGGTCAGAAGTTTACATACACTAAGTTGACTGTGCCTTTAAACAGCTTGGAAAATTCCAGAAAATTATGTCATGGCTTTAGAAGCTTCTGATAGGCTAATTGACATCATTTGAGTCAATTGGAGGTGGGACCACGCAGCCGTCATACCGCTCAGGAAGGAGACGCGTTCTGTCTCCTAGAGAAGAACGTACTTTGGTGCGAAAAGTGCAAATCAATCCCAGAACAACAGCAAAGGACCTTGTGAAGATGCTGGAGGAAACCGGTACAAAAGTATCTATATCCACAGTAAAAAGAGTCCTATATCGACATAACCTGAAAGGCTGCTCAGCAAGGAAGAAGCCACTGCTCCAAAACCCCCATAAAAAGAAAACAGACTATGGTTTGCAACTGCACATGGGGACAAAGATCGTACTTTTTGGAGAAATATCCTCTGGTCTGATGAAACAAAAAAATAACTGTTTGGCCATAATGTCCATCGTTATGTTTGGAGGAAAAAGGGGGAGGCTTGCAAGCCAAAGAACACCATGCCAACCGTGAAGCACAGGGGTGGCAGCATCATGTTGTGGGGGTGCTTTGTTGCAGGACGGACTGGTGCACTTCACAAAAAAGATGGCTTCATTAGAAGGAAAATTATGTGGATATATTGAAGCAACATCTCAAGACATCAGTTAGGAAGTTAAAGCTTGGTCGCAAATGGGTCTTCCAAATGGACAATGACCCCAAGCATACTTCCACAGTTGTGGCAAAATGGCTTGCCGACAACAAAGTCAAGGTATTGGAGTGGCCATCACAAAGACCTGACCTCAATCCCATAGAAAATGTGTGGGCAGATCTTAAAAAGTGTGTGCGAGTATGGAAGCCTACC
This sequence comes from Oncorhynchus nerka, assembly GCF_034236695.1. Taxonomy (NCBI): domain Eukaryota; kingdom Metazoa; phylum Chordata; class Actinopteri; order Salmoniformes; family Salmonidae; genus Oncorhynchus; species Oncorhynchus nerka. The sequence goes on along the minus strand of NC_088421.1, from coordinate 17,801,362 downwards.
AACCTGATTCAGTTACACCAGCTCTGTCAGGAGGAATGGGTCAAAATTCACCCAACTTATTGTGGGTAGCTTGTGGAAGGATACCCGAAACGTTTGACACAAGTTAAACAATTTAAAGGCAATGCTACCAAATACTAATTGAGTGTATGTAAGCTCCTGACCCACTGGGAATGTGATGAAAGAAATAAAAGCTGAAATAAATATCTACTATTATTTGGATAATTCACATTTTTAAAATAAAGTGGTGATCCTAACTGACCTAAAACAGGGAACTTCACTAGGATTAAATGTCAGGAATTGTGAAAAACTGAGTTGAAATGTATTTGGCTATGGTGTATGTAAACTTCCGACTTCAACTGTATGTAAATGTGATCTTTTTATTGTATTTATTAAAATCCTGTTTTTGCTTGCTATTGTGTGTAGATTGATCAGGGGGAAAAAACATATAATCCATTTCAGATTAAGGCTGTAACGTAACAAAACATGGAAAAAGTCAAGGGGTCTAAAAACATTTCCAGAATGAACTGTACAGTAGATGTAATACTATAGCAGAGATATAGGCAGATGGACTCACCCTCAGCAACAGTAGGGGTCTCTGTGCCTGTGCGGGCAGATGCAGGAAGCTGTGCTGGGGGATTAGTCTCTTGGACCGGACTGCTAGGAATGCCCTGGAAACACACAGCAGCAAATACTCAGCACATTGTACATGCTGCTATGTTAAAGTTTCATCAAATATGGTGCCATGCTGTACAGTGTAATTTTACATTCATGGTATTTTTTGGGGCTATTGTTCAGTGTCATTTTGCAGAGTCATGGTGTATGGTGCCTGGTTGCACAGTATTGTGTATCCTAGGTAGTTGTGTGGTGTGTTGACGGCTCTCACAGTGAGGAGGTACTCCACGGCCCGATGGGGGTTGTTGAAGCTGGCCCGGAGAGCAGCTACCACGCTCTCCCTCTCATAACCCATAGACATGATCTCTGTCAGCATGGTCTCATACTCCGCTCCTGTCACTGACCAAAAGAAACAAGTTGTTAACTATTTACCCGAGTTACAATGGACAATATTTACACACACAAACACATAGCTGCTAGAAGGTATCTTACAAATCCCCATGCCCATACTACATGCTATCATCAATCTAGCAACACAGCAGATACATTCCACACTGATGCATTATTCACATAGCCAGGTCGAAGTCCATCACTCACCCAAGGCAGAGGAGGCATCTCCCCCCTGAACCTCCACACTGAGGTCTGAGCTGCAAACAGAACGACAGGGTCAAAAATCCAGTCAACCCATTCAGTGGTATATTGTGGCCGTAAATAATATATGCCATTTAGCAGACGCTTTTATCCAAAGCGACTTAGTCATGTGTGCATACATTTTACGTATGGGTTGTCCCGGGAAATGAACCCACTATCCTTGAGTTGCAAACACCATGCTCTACCAACTGAGCTACAGAGACTTACAGGGGGTGTATTCAGTAAGATGAAAAAACTACAAAATGTTGCAGATAGAAATGTAATAAATGTTGCATGATGTTTAGGTCATATTTGTCCTACACAAAATGTGTCTATGCAAAGAGTTCTGTAACGCTCCACCCTCCTGAACAGGCCTCAAGCTTACTTTATTACTCTCTCCAATTTGGCAGACTGTCTACCAAATCACAAGTTAATATCAGTTCTACGGCTGTCTTCGGTCTGCCTACCTGGCTGGAGCTGGGGGCTCTGCGACTGTAGGTGTGGGCTCCTCTGGGGGGATAGGGATGGCTGCAGGGGCCGGGCCCGCAGACGACGAGGACCCAGAGTCCTGGACAGGAGCCTTGGGTGCCTCTGAGGAAGGTGTTGAAGCAGCTGTGGCAGACTTTGCCTAGATCCAGAGGAGATATAAACAGGCTATTACTGTGATCTATGTAGACAATCATGTAACCCCAAAACATGCTGGTGCAGCTCATTAAGAGTCCAAGTAAAATGGATTAGGGAAATGTACCTTAGATACCATAACTACAACAAAATTCTTCTCGTCAATTTTGTAGTCTTTAATAGGTGTATCATCTTGCAGGATTTTGCCAGCATATATGAGCTTCTGTCCAGACACTGGGAAGTTATCTTTTCCCCTCTCTGCTTCTATCTTCTCCTTCAGTGCCTTCACCTGTAGAAACCAAAAAGAAGCTGTTCAGCCTTGCTTTAATTGTTAAACACAGTGCGACCCAAAAGTTGCTCGCTAACACTGACTGTTTGAATTGCCCAACTTCTTACATTGCGGTTTACCTTACATGATGTAACTTAGCTAGCTAGCTATTTTCACTCTTTATGACCCAGATAGTAAATGTCTGCTAGAATATTGCTAATTAATCATCCAACTGGACATGCATCATCAATAACTAAAATAGATAGCTAGCTAGCTAGTAATATGGCTACGTTGTCTAGCTAACGCTAGATAGTTAGCTAAAACTAACGTGATGAGGGATAACTAACGTTAACTAGTCATGTAGCAAGCTAACTGATGTTTTAGCGGATAATAACTTACATAGCTAGCTAAAAATGAGACTCAACATTGGGTTAGCAAATTGACACACATTAGCTTGCAAGCTAACTAGCTAAGAACTAGCTAGTTAGCTAATGCTAGGGGTGTCAATAACATCTAGCTAGCTAGCGTTAGCCTGTTAGTTGTATTATCCGAATTGATAACAATCTGGGACCAATTCATTTGGTCTTTCGTGCAAATAACAAAAAAGATAGTTAGCCAAGCGGGCTAGATAAAACGCACACAGCTGGCATTATTATGAACAAATGGGCACTTACCGTTTGATCTGGGTCTATGTCAATTTGAATGGTCTGCTGTTGCAGTGTTTTTAACGTGATTTGCATTGTTGCGGTAGCTAACCCTGTTTCCCCCTTGCGCTTCAATTACAGCTGTGTTTTAAAATATTCAAAAGTAAAACAGAAATTACATTAAACCCCAAATATAACCACAAGTTCAAGCAAGATAATATTTATCCATGACCATGAGATGTGTCCATGACCACTCAGCAAATCGCCATCTTTGATGACACCAAACTCAGAAGTAGGTGCAGTGTAACGGTTTGCTGCTCAACTTGCAGCATCGAGCGCTCTCTGAGCCTGATAGCTACAACCACTAACTGGTCAATCATATGAATATCCCGGTGTAATCACACACCTGCGGTGCCAGTTTATCCAGGTGGTAGTAGGATCTACAATCTACTCTGCGAGAACAAATGATGCTTTGCATTTATGTCATGATCTGTTGACAGTTGTGACAGGTGCGGTGGCGACCAACTGGGTTTACAGAACAACAAATATACAATAAATGTACTAACGTTAGTATTTTAGCTTAGTTTACAGTCACTATGCAGAGTGGCACCTTTTTCAATGAGGTACGGTCAGAGATTAATAGATCCATCTGTGTTAAGGTCCTCCTAACAGTATACGCTGATGAAGACAGCTTGTCGGTCGGAACGTTGGATATTAGGTTATTAAATGATTGAGTCTGCGCTAGTGTGCAGCTCTCCTTTTATTTGTCAAAGGTCCTCCTAACAACCATTGCAAAGCTACGTTCGATCTGTATCAGATCAGCGTCAACTGAAGTGAAATGGGCATTTTACTTTCCATAATAAAATGTTACTCTAAAGTATCTTAAAAGATAGAAGCTAATAAATATGTTTTATGTTTGCTGTATATTGTACAGGCTGTAAATGTGTATGTACATTTGTCTATTGCTGGCAGCACCAATTCATTGAGTCAAATTCTGTGAATGTGTGAATGTAGGCCACTTGGCCAATCAAAGTTATTTTGATTCTGATAGACAGTAATGTTACTTCGAATGTCCTAGCCTCTTCCCATATCCCATACAATCGCGCGTCAGTGGCCCAGGGAGCGTGGGAGAAAGATAACCCAATGTTTTCTCAATAAAAAAACATGTGGCAAGAACCTAGTTATTTGGTATATTTTATGAAATAAGAATAACTCTGAATAGACGGTTCATTACATTTTGTAAATTATTTTTCAACATTTTGGTGTGTGTGATTTGTTGGCTATTTGCGCTGGTAACGCGTAGTCAGGCGCATCATAATTTGGTTTATGACATCACAATGTGAAATAGGCAACATATTTTGATGTTCTGCAAAATAAGGCACAGTCTACAAATACACTGAAATGGGATGTTTGTGTTGCTGTAAAAAGGTATATGTCTATTCTGGGCTAGAATGTATCTAATTCTGTTACAATTTAGAGTATATTCTATTCTTTTCAGCTATTCCTAGTTGTTTCATTGTCTATTTATTTGTGCCAAACGGCAGGATTTGGGACAGAGGGTATAACTGTATGGTTACAATGGTTTTATTTTTATAAACATGTACTTTTGCTATTTGTTAGTCTATGATACAGAATTCAATATGATTGGGCGACGAGTTCTATATTTTATGGTCAGATCATGTGGTTTGGTTTGACCTTTGCTGCAAGTTCAAATGTAACAAGTTCTGTTGTGAAGCAAGAAATATATTTTAATATACATTTTTATGTACTATATTAGCTATATAATGTTTCTCCAAACAGAAAAAGAAGTGCAGAGTTCGCCTCGGGATTGGGAGCAGCTGTCCATCGCCGTTCCCAATCCCACCCAAACTGACACCATCGGATGCCAGCATGGTAACTGCATCAGTTTGGAAAAATCGGGAGAAGAAGAACGTAAAGGATCACCACCAACTTGATTCTTCCTTTTCCCTCTTTTATCCATTTTAAACCGTCTACAACATCTCTGACGCCCCTCGACCCCTTGTCTGGCCGAACACCAATTGGCACTCCATCCCACTCTCCCCCCCCACCCCCCGGATCCCCTGCCAGATCCCCTTCCACTCTCTCCGAGTTCTTCAGCCTCTCTTCCCTCTCCTCTCTCCACATGTCATCTCTCTCTTCCTCTTCCTCTTCCTCTTCTTCAGAGGAAGGATCACAGACCTCCTCCCATTTTAGTGCTTCCTGTGTTCCCCTGGCTGTCTCAACTCAG